>NC_092861.1:35989819-36009367 GCF_032062135.1 Pyxicephalus adspersus | reverse complement strand
CTCAACCATTCTATCACATCTATCTCGCACTCTTTCCCCTGGTCTGTTGAACAGGTTTCCATTCTTAATCTTGTTGTCACCAATATGTCTGACAGCTACGGTAGTTCTTTATAGGGTAATATTATGCAAACAAACATGTATTTTTGTTTTCTACCCTTACTTTTCTTTATATGTAAATGTTTTTTATTATTCTTTCCAAAGCTTGTGTAACCCGCTGGAGATAAACTCAAAAATGGATTTATCCTTTTTCCTTGATACCATAGCTGAATACATTATGGATGTTGTTCAGTATAACAATGACAACCGAGAGTTTGAGGTAAGCGATCCTTAGACAACTGTTGAATCATGAAATAATATTTGTCCAAGTATAACAGAACAGAACATTCGGCAATAACATAAAATGCAACATGATGAAATATTTACCTTTTAGTCTGCTTGTTTGATTTTTGTTTTTTGTAATTTATTCTGTTTGTAAAAGGAGAACATTTCAACTTGTAGAAAAAAAACAAAGTTTACCTAAGGCAATGTAGATAAGACAACCTGTCTAATGGTAGCTTCTTATCCAACCAATGATGTAATTACAAACTCTTGCAGATTTGTAATCTTTAGCAGCTCACTAATTGTATATCCACTTATGTTCTGCCTTTGTATTCATATGTGTTGCTAACCCTTTGTTTATAATGCCCTCAGCTAGTATCCCCCTCTAGTGCCTCCAACTATTATGTCCCTTATAGTGGCCTTGTTATAGTGCTTATCTTCCTCATTGTATCTATCTTTACTCATTGCTAGTTGTTCCTTGTACCACTGGGTCCTTTAATCCCATTTACAGTATTACAGAATCAGTAAGGTTAAAAAAGAGGAAGTTGCACATCAACAACATCCTGGGAGAGAGCAGAATGGCCAAAACCAAAAAGATCCCATCAGATTTAGGTTAGTAGATTAAAAAAAGCCATGTCACAGCAGAGGCACACAGGAACAACTGCAGCCCTCAAAGGTGTGTTCACTGGACCTCTGTCACCTGGTATTCTTTTATATTTCTGGCAAATTCATTCTCATCTGCAACATTTTAGCAGCACTTGGAGGACAATGGGGCAAAAACATTACCAACTCAGAAACCAGATAAATATTTTACCCCACTACTGCTGCTGTAGCTGCAATGCCTTCCTTTACTATCCCCTGCCCTATAAGTATGGTTAAAGAGGATCCTAAACTTTCTCTACCTCCAGCGATAATGGGTCCAGTTATGCAGCTAGAAGTGTGAAATGATGACTTGAAGTGGAGTCTGAGGTGCTTGCTTGCCTTTTTCAAGTGTCTTCAGAAGGGTGTTGAGCACAACTGGGGGTGGTGACATAACGCTGTCTAACATTGCCTTCCACTAATTCTGTTGCATCACTGAAAATGAAAATGAAAAAAGTACACCCTTGCCTGAAAAATTCCTTTTGAGAAACTGCCTATGTTTAAACCAATATTAGATAATGCCAAAAAAGTGTGCCCCATTTACTATGGTCTTACCCTGCTGCTGTTTTGGGGGATGTCCTGTGCCAACACAATCTACATCACAACATTATCATTTGTGAAATCTATGTTTTAGAGTGTAATTTTATATATGCTGTAGCAACAGAATGGCCATGGACTACATATATGGTCAGATGCTCTGTAAAGATTGTGTTCTGCACCCATAATAGCTCAGGATACACGTGCCATTTTACCCTCTTTGAATAACCAAAAATAATGGTCCTTCATGATCAGGCATTCATCAGTGATAACATACAGTAACTCTAGGGATTTAGGTATAGAGAGTAAAAGTCTCAGGAGGAAGAGAAAGATGAAGAGAAGGAAGACCTGTCATCAGTGCTAGCTGAACAGTATCCAACACTGCATGGGAGTGTCTCCTATCAAGAAAGAGAAGTTTCCTTTTTGTCACGTGTCTCCATCCCTGAGACACAGGCAGAGGAAGAGATGGAGAATGAGGCTTTGCAAGAGACATCCATCTACTATGAACCACTGCCATTGTTTGTGGCTGGGGGGAATGACTTGATGCATGAATTTGGGTCCTTGCGAAATGCCAGTTTGAGTCAAATGGGTGCTTTCCTCTTCTTGTGCTTATAAAAGGACTAAAAGGTCACATAGGGTCATGTCGGCTCCAACTTGGCAAATTGTGTCCAAGATTGACTAGTGGCCAGATACTGAAGAACATATTCTAGGGGGTGCTTGAATGCCTTCTGAAAGTGTTATCCATAGTTTATGTACAGCTTTGGTGTGGTGACAGACAAACGCATCTGTTTTCCACGGCCAATGTGTAAAGCCTGACCTTTAATTAAAAGTGCCAGGCTTGGATTCCAGGTGACTTCTGCACCCTCCTGGCAGATTACACTGATTAGCTGCAGCACAGAGCATATATTTACTAAATTGTATACACTTAATATGCCCTCTCGGTGGTTGAGGTCCTGTCATTGCTGTTTGCCACACTTTTAATGTTAACACTTAATAGTTCTGTGCCAGCATTCCCAGCACCAACCTAACTAAATTGTGGCAGTGGGGTTTAGAAAAAGTCTTATTTGACTTTGACACAAAAAGTCAGTGGGGGCAGGAAGAGTGCTCCAATTTCAGGGCTAAAAGTATACAGGACATAATAGTTAGGCAAATATGTTAAGTGTAAGTGATGGTGTATGAATGGAGATTTTAATCATTTTTTGCCTTGTATAGCTACTTGTTAGACTGCTGAAGTTAAATCCATCAATGGACAAGGAACTTTGGGTCGCAATCCTTTCCACAGCTCTTATTACCTATATTTAACAGTAGCATTTCGTATTAAGTTGATAACAGGTCATATTCAACAGAACATTTTTTTATTAGCATTTTAAATATAAAACATGATGGGGAAAATAAAGGATTTATCTATACAAATGATAGGTCATTGTAGGATTACATGGCATGTTGAATGAACAGGTAAATTCAGATTACCGTAGCCTAGCTAAAAACTCAGGGCAGCTCCTGGGGGCTTTTAATGCTTTCTAGTCAAGTCTGAAAGTCCATGTTGGTTTTACTTTGTGAAACAAGCTAACTAACTACCTTTGCAACAACTGAAACATTATTTGTGAATAAGGGCCTAACTGTGCAAAAATGTCTGTTCTTCAACATGGGGATAGAGACTCCTTGTAAGAGGTTAAGTTAGAATGCATATGCTTGTTAGTCTGGACCAGAATAGAGCCAACCATACCTATTATTGTTTTCTTTGTGTGTGTGTATTATATAATGTGTGTGTAAAAAAATGCTTTGAACAAGGCTAGGCTTTCCTTTCCCTATTTTTTTTTTTTTTCCTCTACGTGACTTTCTTGTATTGCGAACTGTTCATTCTCCTGTTGCAACATTAAGGAGTGTTAAGTTTCCTAAGCCCCTGGAACTCTCTCCAACCTCCTCTGACATTTAAATTGATCATATGTTTGATGTTAGCGTTTCTTATTTCCAGACAGAACATTGTGGTTTTCTGTTCCTCCCAACAGTGTATCCCAGCATGAAATTAAATGTTTTTTTCCCATGTTAAGGAAGAGGAAAGCCAAATTTGTACTGTTTGTGTTTGCGTTGGACTGAATGGTGTGTACAACGACATGAAGCCTCATAAAATCTGCATGGGTGGAAGATTAAGGTCTTTAGTTTATAAAATCTGATCTGCTCCTAACCTTCCAACTTCGTCTGTAAAATGTTGTGAAACTTCCTTAATCTCAATGAAATCTAGGCTAAAAGTGGATGAATTGAATAGTGTAATATTTAGGTCACAGATGGGCTGGACATTATCCTAATATTAACATAAAATTTTCCTAAAACAATTCTTCTTCCCCTGAAGTCTTGGTAATAAAATAGTTGTGGACCATGGTGTTGTAACTAATTTGTTTCCACAATTATGAACGTTCTTCATGTATTTTCTGTGACATTGTCAAGGCCAGAATCTAACCACACCAGCTGTTGAATTTATTAAACCTACCCTCTCTTTACCGACAGAGGTTCTAATCCTTTACAATAAAACTTTGAGACATCTATAACCGAACAGTAGCTTCTGCCAACTACTGAACATAAGGAGGAGCTTGAATAGATTTTGTGATATTACTTTTAAATTTGCTATAGTTGTTTTGTAACATTTGCACTTCGTCATATAGGTCTTCATTTACGTCTATACTTTTGTAGGCTTTAAATAAAAAAAAAAAACAGTTATCTCTGTTTCATAAATATATATGCTCACAAAAAATTATCTTATAGCTGCAGGCATCTACCATGTTTAACTTGGCAGATGTAAGAACAATGGCTGCTAACTTTTGGTTCCTTACTCACCTCTTTTCTCTTGCTAATTGGAAAATAAAGGAGTAGAGTGATGAGAGGTATTTTGTCCTCCAGTTCGCTTATTCAGAGTGTTGCTGTCAGTAGTATAAAAGCAGCGGTCCCCAACTTTTGGTCTGCAAGAAAATTTCGGTGGTCCTTGGGTCTGGCCGGTGCACCCCCCAGGGGTCAGGAGAAGGACCCTGCTGGGAGGGCGCAATGTCCAGAGCTGCGGATCATCCGTGGGCCACGGATCGCAGGCTCAGGGCGGTGGTGTCTCTGGACACAACCCGCCCACACTCTCCCATCATAGGCTTCGACCTGGTTCTGGCATCATGACGTCACTCTTGGGGAAGTTTCTTTGATCGACACACGGCTCCCCATGCATGCATGCATGCATGGTCCGAGGTCTGTGGTCCGATTTAATAAAGCTCTCCAAGACTGGAAAAAAATATCATGGGGGAACCTGGGTGATCCAGCAATACTTATACTTTCTTGATATCATTTAATTTTAGGAATAGGTCAATGCCCATGAATCCCAGCTAACAAAACAAATACAGCTCTGATCATAGAAATGAATGGGCTGAGCAGGACATGTGGGTGGGAGGCATCTGTCTGTAAATATCATGTAACACTGGACAGGCCGCGTATTAAAGTATTTGGAAGCAGTGTGAAGGTAAAAAGAATTTAGCTGTCCCTAAATATCTGAGGTTAAGTATCAGGAAAAAAGTGACCTCTTCTGCTCGTATTACCTAACCAGTTATGAAACCGTTGTGATTCACCTGGAAGTAAGAAGTGGTAAAGCACAAGTATTGTGTAGCACTGCTGGTAATGTATGTCATGAGAAAATTTGGTTACTCTTATATGTTATGTACTCTTATCTTATACTCGTACATGATAAATTATAGTTTTTATTTATTTTGCTATACTTTGCGCATTACCTTTGCTCTTCTGTGTTTTTTTTGTTTTTTTTGTTAAACCTGTATATGTGAATATAAATGTTGTATTTATGCCATTAATTTCAATTTTTCCAATCTTAGGGTGTGAAGAACACAAATATCACCATTCAGGTTGTGTGTGACATCATGGCTAATGAAGTATTGGGCTCCCCATATGACCGATATGTTGAAGTCATTCACACCATTACAAAAGCTGCACAGGAGAAATGCATTGAAGCAAGTTACCAGGCATATGTTCAAGACATGAGGGACTGCCGCTGGGAAGGAGCTGCCTCCACTGGAGGTGAGGAATTATGCCCCAAGACATTTACACAAGTAACACCTTTTGTGTATTTAATAATCTTGCACAACCTGAAGCAGATATGAATCCATGTAAACAGGCAAATATTTTCTATGTTTTGTAGTGTGAGCATAGGTCTTGATGGGTCTGTGCAGTACGCAGATGCGGTCAGTGGTAAGCCGGTTTGGCATGAATTCTGCTTGGCTTTTACCAGAACCCCACAGTACTGCTTAAGTCTGATTGCTTTGTAGATAGCTCAATCCTATTGTTCACTAGTTTTGTAAAAATACCACTTTGGGCTTGGATTCACTCTTGTTGGGGAAGAAGCCTACACAAAAATAAACACCAATGCAGCTGTTTGCCAATGAACCATGTATGTCCAGGGAACGATCTGATAGAATACCATCAGTACCTTTATGTAGCTTTTAACAGGGTTTTTTTCTGGTTATTTTGTGCACCCTGATTGGACTGTGATTGGACTGAACAAGAGATAGCTATTTTGATTTGGGGAGGGTGGCTTAGGAAATATGGTTCCAAATCACCTAAAATGAATTGTTCTAAAGAGTATGCCTTTGAGAGACTGCCTTTGTTTTAATTCTAAGCATTTGTGTTTCTTCTGTAGGTTGTCATGAGCTGACAGTAAGGTTCTCCTGGGCTTTTGAGTTGAGGGTCCCCTTAAACCATTGCCAACTAATGCAAGGCTCCATGTAAAGTAGTTTTGTGAATGTAAATTCATAGGTCTTCTAAAGTTAGTCCTTTTGCGATCTGCTAGTTTTCCAAGGCCTATAGGATGCCTCTGCCTGGCTGATACTTTGGTTCAACTCATATGAGTTTATCAGAAAGTTTGCAAGCAATTTTTGGATTTTGGTTCCGTTGGTCATATTGGCGTATCCTGTGAAGGCCAACGGTCCTTTGATTCTCTTGGTTATGTTGTGGGATTTGTAATTTTTTGGAAAGCAGGGTACATGATATTGTTTTAGAACTGCAAAACAATTGCTAGGTAGTTTTTACTTTGTTTTGATAACTTTAATTGAATAATTTACATTTTGTTCATGTCCCCATCTGACTTTTGGTCACTTGCTGGATTTTTATGTACCTAAAATGATTGTTCTTTGATGTGGGGGAGAGCTGCTTAAAATGTTCTATTTTCGATTCGGTGCCATTTCCATTGAGTGCCATTGCCATTTATGATTATGGAATTTGCACTTCTAATCCTACCCCCCTTCCTTACCACTTAAATAGACATTTATAGTAGTTGTGATATGCTGGGGATCCTTCTTATCCTCTTATCCTTTACTCTAATTTGCTGGCCCATGCCGCTACTCATTTATATAGATGTTCTTATCCAACTTGTCTTTCTGAACCTAAACTTAAGTAACCTCGGGACCTCTCTGTCTCTCTTGACAGTAAATTCTCTCCCATCCTCATGTGCAACGCTGATGTGATTTCTCCTGTTCCCGCAGAGCTGTTCTCCGTCTCCTTGCAGGGTGTCTATATTGCTAGCTAAGCTCCTCATTTCTGTCTGCTGCAAGAAACTGTTTTGGTTGGCCTCTGTTCCAGAGGATGTGTGGTGTGGGTGGCCATGGCACTAGAGTTGTTTTATCTGTTCAGTGAAGATGCTGTTGTTGCTAATAATCATTCCTTTACCGTTTGTTTCTTCTTCTTTTATTTATTACTCATTTTGAAAGCTAACAATAGCTAAAAATGACATATTTGGAACTATCAATGCAGTTTTGGTGCTAGTTCCAAGGTAATGTGCATTAAATATATTTAAATAGATGATACTGCTGGAGAGCAGACCCTATAAGGCAGAAGATCATATCTTTACAATCATAGTCAAGAATCTAAAGGTATTGGCATAAGCATTTTCCCTGCCTTAAACATGGCATGACGTGAGTCTAGAAATTGGTTACTCAAACAACACTTAAGATTGGAGGGTCTAAGGTGGTTATCCCTATTTTGCACAAACCTGGATGTTGGGATTTTTCAAATGGGTTGGGGTAAACGCTCTATAGATGCAACACTTGAATAGTTGAGTTGTAGCATGCTATGTACTTTATCTGCCAACAACATCCATTTACATGATTTTACAACAGCAATGGGAATGTTTCAGAGCATGTCAGATTCACAGCTTTATAAAAAGACCTTTATTCAAAAGGATTAAAAATAATGTTATTTTTTTTGTGATTTCAAATACTTAATAATACAATAAAATATTCTACCCAGCATTTCCCTTAATATTTCCTTAAATAGATTTTACATTTTCCCATTGTATTAATTTTCCAATTTCTACAACCCTGGGGCTCAGATGAAATATAGACAGAAGATGTAGTGGTAAACTGAGGACTTTATAGTTCAGAGAAAGTTAGATCTGCCAGTCCCCTACACTAAACTCTTGAAAGTACCCAAACTCCTCTAAACCTAAAACTGAATATTCAACACTTCTTACCTAATATTTCTCTTTCTCAAATCTTTACATGTAGTTAATAATAAAATATGTATGTAATAAAACCTAGAAAATTCAACAACTTAAAGCAATGAATATTTGTGCAATCTCAAATATCTGGTAAAAAGAAGAGTCATCCCCAAAGGTGTAATTCACATAAAACACTGCAAAAACAAGCCCCAGTCTACTTGTACCAATCACTGCTGTGGCTTACCTCTGAAAACTCACTCACCAGATTCAATTGACCTCATTTTACAGTCAGTCGTGTTTTTTAGATTTCTGTAGTCTTACTGGAGGGGTCACTCCTAATAGTCACCTTTTTTTTATTTTTTTTATTTTTTGTATTAATCAGTTCAGTATATTGAAAGAGGAGACTGTATATTGAAAAAAAACCCTTATACAGTTTATTAATTAAAATGGTTAAACACTTGCATAGTTTTTGGTGTACCAGCAAGTTTCATACTTTCAATCATCCAAGAATAAATACATCCTAAAGAGCTAGTGCCAATCTTAAACATTTTGTCATTTAGGGATTATTCAGGAGCACATATCCTAATTAAACATGACAATATCCCTCAGCTAGCAACTGTTTGTCAACAATAAAAAAGGCTACTAAAAACTGGACAGGAGTTCCTGAAGTCATCTCCGTAATTTTTAATCCAATTATTTGGTTGTATGCAACCTATCTTACTACCTGATTTGAGACTTCAACATCTCTGATCCAAACTACTTAGAAATTAATCTAAATTTGAACTTTTACTGTAATGTACCATCATTATACAAAGTATTAAATACTGACAATAGAGAACTGCTTGCATCTAATTACTGCAATCAGTGTGTTTAATTGTCTAATGTGTCTCCTATGCTCAGGGTTCCATGACCCATTTGCTCTTTATTAGAACATGTGCACAGTTGTGTTTATTTGTACATGAGAAATCAAACCTTGAGAAGTTCTCTCTCTGGCTTTAAATCCCAGCTGTGTGCTACTGCATTCATCAAAATCTACTGCTTAGCTTGCCTATAACATGAGCTTCCATGTGGTTGTCATTACCAGTGTTATTTCAGTTGTGGTAAAAGGAAGTGATATTTGCCAAAAATATACTATAGAGGAAAGTTCTCAGGCATCCGATTGTTACACTCTTACATATGTGGCCACATTCAAAGTCACAATAGTGAGGAATGAAGGATATACTTTTTCCTTGTAAAACTTACCCATTTATAGTGGTTCATTTTTCAGTATGAAGTTGGGATTTTCAGTATGAAGGGGCTAATTTGACTTGAGTAAACCTAATCTCAAGAAACGGTTATGTGTGAAATAAATTTTAATATTTCAAAATGTGTAAATGTACCCATACATGCAAAGATTAGACTTTTTTACATAACTTTGTTGTGTAATATAATGTATTATACAATCAATGCAGAGTAATGTTTTATGTTTGAAGAAACCTTTGATTCAAAAGTGAGTTTAAAAGTGACATTTGGTAGTTTATTTATTTATTTATTTTTTTTGGTGAAGAGAAATGTTACCCTCCAATACTTCTCTGTAATGCTTTCATGTACATATCCTCCCTTTCCTAACTACTCTTTTCTCCAGCCAATCCGATATTGTTTACTAATTGAAAATAGGTTATTCTCATAAAAAATATTATCTAAAGGCAATAATTTGTACTGCTTTGTACACAGTACTTTTTATTATGAAACCTGATGTATATTGATGCTCTTACTTTAGAAAACCTTAAGATTTTGTGTTGGGTTTATTTCAAAAGTAATGGCTGAACTATTCTCATAAGTTTTTAAAGCACAACTATTGGTACATATTTAGCTTTCAACCAATAAAAAAGGAATATGTAACCTGGACCCACCAGAATATTTTAATGTTTTAGCCAGGTTCATTATCCTTTTGGAGGGTCCATGACCTGTGACTGGGCCAGAACTTTCTGACACTGGTCAGAGCACTCCATTCTAGAATATCCTCACAGTCCTGGGATTTCATTGTTCCCCCACACAGACTCAAGTCACCCTATGCCAGACTCAGCAAAACATCCCCAAAATAAAACTCCATATTTCACAGTAAGCATTGTGCCTTGTCAATATGCATTTTAGCAATTTTTTTGTTTTCTGTAACTCAAAAAATGATTGTGTGCTCAGGCGCTAATGACATTGATCGAGTTCAAATTTTTTTTACTTTGGAAGTTGTCCTTTACTCTTTTGTCTATATACTATTTTTATTATCCTTTGGTCCATTTGGTTCATTTTTCTCTTGCAGACATATCCAGGGAGATTGGCAATAGTCCCATGTACCCTAAGCTCCTTTAAACTATTTTCACTATTTTCAGTTCTTGACATAGGATCATTTAAACTGTTTGGATACGGTCTTAAAGCCTTTGCCTTTGTTTTTCTTTTTTATAACCTCAGACAACTTTTTTCTTTGCTTTCTCTGGTCCATGTACAGTATGGGACACACAATGATTCCAAATGTTTTACTTGTCTATACTTATATAGGTTGAACAACTGATTGCACGGTTAAAGGCATTGCATGTATGATACTAATTAAAAAAAAAATCACTCCTCCAATTATTTACGATTCCCTCTAGAGGTACTAACAAATCTGTCCAGGCCATTTTAGAATATATATGTTGGATACAAAAAATGTTTCCCTTTCCTTGCTTACTTTGTTTCAAGAGCATGCAGATATGCATGGAACAAATGCTTTTTTTATAAAGCACTTTTCAGAAAGAATGAATAATTTCTTCTTTGAACTGTAAGGGTACCAGTAAATTTGGCTTCCCTTCACAAAATTTTTAAATACATATACAATAATATCTAGGTTTGCTTTAATATAATTGACCTGGTGCAAGGAATTGTACCAGCAGTACGCCACTCTTGCCATGAAGCTCGCCACTGGTGACACCCAGTGAAAGATATACTTTGGTGCTTTGGTTGAACATGTGACTATTTTAGACAACAAGACTTTATAGACTGATCTCATATATTAATTACTACTGCCAACATCTTGGTAAGACAAAGACAGATAACCAACTACGTAACGTGGTCTTTTAAGGCAGTTCACATACACTCTAGGTAAGTTTTAAAAGAACAACAATTTTTATTATACTACCAAATTTAAAAACATATTTCAGTCACATTTATAAAAACAGGTCTTGAATTCACATCCCCTAGAACAATGTAGTAGGTGTGTTTTTCATAGACCCAATAGACATTGTTCATCCTTGTATTTCAAACATTTTTTTATATATATAATATATATCATCTTAATCATACGATTCATACCTATATAATATTCCCTATGTATTATTAAAAAAAAAAATGTTAATTTTTTAAAACTTACCTAAAGTGTATGTGAACTGCCTTAAAAGGCCTACCTACATAGTTGGTTATCTGTCCTTGAACATGTGACTAACCAACCCCATTCTGCACAAAAAAAAAAATCAAATAAATACTGAAGGCCAGAGTCCTTAATTACCCATAGCAAAATTTGCTATAGTGAGATAAACCTGAAAATGCCATTCTGTAACGCTTCTCAAACTACTAATTGAATGAATGTCATGTCATGATCCTTTTTCTTGGAGATTTTAGGTCACTGAACTGAAACATGTTTGCAGATAAAAAGTCTGGATTTTCCTAATCTACATACTTGTTCTACAATTGCCCTAGCAAAATGTCAGAATGAAAGACATGCAAGATATTTGAAGATAAGGTCAAAAATCACAATTCCCAATATGTCTTACATGATAGAGGAAACTTGCTGCAAATATAAAAAAATATCCTTATAAAGCAAATAATTCTGAAAAATCTATTTAGTTAAACAGGTCAAATAATGCAAATTTATTAAACCAACCTTCTGCATCAAAAAAAGAAAACCTGAAAATAATGTTCCAACCTAGTAGTGCATCAGAAATATGATACAGCTATTTGGATACATTTCTTATTATTGTATATGTTTTTTTCATTTATTTTCCCAGGCAGACAATGGATGTATCAGACTTGTACAGAATTTGGATATTTTCAGTCATCAGACTCCACTTCACAGCCATTCTCTGGTTTTCCATTAAGGTAAATGTATTCTTGAATCTATGTGCCTGTATTTTCTTTCAAAGGAGCCCCTGGCCCCGAGCTAGGGGTGTGATCATGAGGGAACTAGAAAAAAAAAAAAGTACTTTATTTGTACAGATAACGCTGTACTACCCTTAAATAATGCACAAACATTTATATTTTAAGCCTACTGTTGTGATATCCATGTTATGGAGGTAGTTTTCTCGCTACAATTATTTTCTGTGATGGTCATGGAGGCTGCTTTTATTTTGGGGCTTTGTCACTTTAAGTAGCCTAGTTTTTAATCTACGCCAGTTACTACATCCAATGGCTGCTGCCTTAGGAGCCTGGATGGTGGCTTGGAAGCCATTATATATCCTATACTATGGATAAAACTCAAATCTAAGTCCTCTGCAATCCTTGATCTGGAGATTCAGACCCCTTATGGTGTAAAGAACACTGGATTCATTTTTAGCAGGCAGTTTACTTACTTTTTGAGCAGCTTAAGCAATATTTCAACCATGCATTAATTACAATTATACTTCTTTTTTTTTTCTTCAATTATACTTATTTTTTTCCCCTTTAGTATACTATTATCACATAAAGGTTGAGCTTCCCATGTACTACTCTCTCTACTACTCTACTTTCTGAAATTCCAGAGAACCCATCTGTTTTACAAGGTCATATATAGGGTCATAAGGGGATATCTTTCTCTTCTATGTCTACATGACAATTAAAAGACTTCATAAACTGGATCAGGACTTAATTAAATTTGTGAAGCTGTTGCCCCTTCTTTACACTATCCCTCCTCTTTTATACCATTTTTCAATGTAGTATAGTTAGAAGATCTCCTTGAGTATTTCACCGCCAACCAGGGATTAATTACATTTTTTTTTAGTCTGTCCGAGACAAGTGGTCTTTGCAGATGGCAAATAGTGAGATCTACAACAGGGACCTCTGATTACAAATTTTGATAGTGGAACTTCTTGAAAATGGAATCTCTTTTAGCCTACTATGAAATAATAGCACACTATGAAGAATAAGTAGAAGTAGAAGTAATACTACACTATGAAATAGACCACATGGAAAGCCCTGTGTGTGCTAAAGTAGACCTGTCATTAATTTTCACATGAATCAACAGGGAGCATTTTGGCCTCCCAAGATGAAAAATGATGATCCTAAGCTCCACATATGACATACATATTAGGCAAACATTCACCAGAACCATTACCAGAAGCAATTTCGATGTTTCCCTGTCTGCAGGGAGTCTATTGATTTCAAGAAGATGGACCACAGGATGTTTGCTGTTGCAATATTTAACTGGAAACTTCTGTGTAACTTTCTAATTTCGTTTTTTTTTTGTTATTACATCCTTCATTTACATTTTCAGTACAGTACATTTTCAGTACAGTTACAGTAGGGGTATTCTCACTGGACAGATTTTTTTTAAATATATCTTTAATAATGTTATATCACTCACATCCTGTGATCTCTGCCCTCGCTAGAACTTTTACTTTTTTTAAAAATGAGTATAGGGTTATTTTATTAAATTAAATGGTAATTCTAATTAAACAATGTTTCTAAGTTATTTATGGTTTATATATTGCAGGTAGGTATAAAGTCCATTTTGTTGATACAAAATAAGTTCTGGCAGAGGGGGTCACTGAAGTTGCATTTACTTGAAGGACTGGTAACATCTTTATACAAAAACTTCCATCCATCCATTCCCCACCAAAAGTCCTGTGAATTTGGGCAGCCAGATTACATGCCTCCTTGGATACTATGAAAGGAATGCTAAAACGTCTGAGTTTTAAGCAAATTTTTTATCACTCATCAGCCATGTTGAATCAACAAGATGATCAGGTCATTGTTATGATCCTATCATGCATTAGATTTATAGACACCTTTGTGCAGACATAGGGGTTTCATTGCCCATATCCTGATGGGCTTTGTATTATAAATGCAAGAAGACCTAGAGTATTTTATTGTGCAAATAATTTTTTGCCTTTTTATTATAATATAATTAGATTTAGGTGACATGACAATAAAGACATTCATTGTAAATTAAATATAGCCACTGTTTTTTAAAGTAAAAGTATTGTAAGTCTCTGCGTTACTTGTCAATTATTGGAATACATTTGTCACTGTTCCCTAAGGTTTTAGATTTGTAGTATTGTAAGCTTTGTAGCCCCCTACACCATAAAACTAGCAACTATCAGGTTTTGTAATACTCTATGTTGTCTGGTATTGGCATCAGAACTACACTCTAGATAGAGTATATAGAGTAAACTAGAACACTAAAGCATCTGAAGGAACATTAAAAGTTATCTTTATTATATTAAAGTATGTGCGGTAAAAACATTTATTTTGTATGGCCCTGGTTTTCTTTGATCTTTGCTCTGGAGCTGCCAGCTCTGCTCACCTACTGCAGCCACGCTACAAATGATATCATTTCCATCATCACTGTTATTAGTTTAAAACTAGAACTTTCAGATATCTAATAACATTTTGTCAGATGTCATCTCTGCAATATTAGACCAAAATATGAACACCTTTTGTCCAGAATTGGACCTTCATTCAGGTTTCTAGGTAATGGACTGATACATAGAAACAATTGTATAAACATGGTTTTAGAAAATGAATTGCCTGTTAATGGAAGTAAGGTCACTTATTATTCCCTGGCCTTTTTTTGGTTGCAGATTCTGCTCACTGTGCTGATATGTATCCTGCCCGACCTGAAGAACCTTCCGTGTTACCAGCTGTAAGAAAACAGATATATGACCTGCTTACAAAATGGCTACAGTTATAAACAACGTGGACATTTTAGCCTCTTATGATTGCTGCTTCTGGTTACTAACCCCACATAGAATGAAACATAAGGTTTATTGACCTATAAAGATTTTGTGTTCCAGTTGTTGCTAAACTACAACTTCCATCATGGCTTTGCATGTGTCAGCATGCGGTTAGCTGCCATTTGTAAACAGCTGCGGAGCACAAACGATCCTGGACAATAAAATATTCTGTATCGCATTAATGTAATGCCTTCAAGATTACATATACCCTGCAGATGGCTTTTAACATAGCGGATGATTTTTTTGTGTCAATATGACCACACAGCTTGTGACAGAATTTTGCTGTTTATATAAACTTTTTGTTTCTGGTTCTGGCCTCAATTTTATTTTGGTAAGGATGGTAATAAAATGTATTTATTTTTTCAAAATGTCTTGTGTATTTTTCTATTCTTTCCATTTATGTTTCAGTAATCTGTATTGTCTTTGTCCTTTTAACTATTTTAGATGAAACCTACTGTATAAACAAAATTCAGATTTAAAAACTGTAGTGCTGCAGAAAAAAATTTAAGGTGCAACTACCTATGTTTATTATAAGAAAATTTTGGGCTTCTAGCTTGGAAGGGGCAAGTTGTCAACTTGTCGACTCTTTAACCCCAGCCAAGTCTCAAACATTGTTGAAATTGTGAATTAATGAAAAAAAAGCATAGAAGGATTGCAAATGTTGAAACTGCATCCTTTACTATAAAGTTACCCTTTAGGACAGCGGTCGCCACCAGTGGTCTGCGGCTCTGGTTGGTGCACCAGCGAGAAGGGCAGAAGGACCCCACTGGGGGGGGCCGCACCGGCCAGAGCTGCGGATCACATCCCCCGTACAAATCCTAGGCTCAGTAAAGTTGACAGGCTGTGTCCCCGCAGATGCGCAGTCAGGAGCCATCATTTAAAATACTGTGAGCTCTAGGTATAATCATTTTTAGCAGGGGTTACCTGAAAATTTAATGAGTTAACCCAAATAATTTGCTTTAGGGTATTGCCAAGTCTCTGACAGCCAGGTACAATGTGCTGGGAACAAATGGGCATTTAGTATACCAATCAAAATGCTGTGGCAGGGCCTTAAAAGAGCTGTTCATAAATGAATGCCTACGAATCCCAATGAACAAAAGCAATGTTGTAAAGAAGAGTGGGCCAAATTTCCTCCATGATGTAAGAGATTGATAAAGTCGTGCAGAAAACAATAACTTCAAGGTATTGCTGTAAAATGGATTTTACAAAATATTAAACCATAAGATGCACTTTTATACATGGGTTCTTAATTTTTGCTTAGTAAATAATGACACAGTGGAAACTGTTATGTGTTACTTCGCACCTGAGTTTACTGGTAATTGGACTGGATGAATTCCTATTGTGTCCTGATAGGTAAATCCTAATGAATTAATGTATTGGCCAAAGTGGCACAATGTCCAGATTTAAACCCTTCCTAAAGTGGAACTAAACCTAAATTTAAAAAATCCCACTCACCTTTACTTCGACAGATCCCTCAATACCTCCAGCGATTTTCTCAATTTAGTCCCACACTGTTCTGTTCTGTTTCAATCACCAGAGTCATCCTAAAATGATAATTTTTAGTCATATAGTAATCTAGTAATATTTCCTTTGTGTTTTAATAGATACTGGCGCCAGATCAGTGGAGAAGAGTAGAAGAATTATTATGCTGTCAGCACGAAAGTCTGTTTTTTTTGTTTATAGGTTTTTTGTTTTTGGTAAGGATTTTTGTTTATTACACAACATACAGATGTGGAATATTCTTTAGTCCTTCGATAAAAGTATGTAATTAGTGCTAAGACAAAGGTTCTCTGCTAATTCCAGTTCAGTAAACTAAGAAAGACATCAATTCTGCTAAACTGGATGTGTAACTATAGCTTATAATATTGTTAAAGGGAGAAGGACTACTTCTTGTGTGATGATGTCTTCATAGTTGTGTTGGGACTTAGTGGATCCCTTGCTGGCCCTTTGTCTGTACAGCCATGGGTTGTAGGAAGAGCAAGACCTATACTTGAATCTGTATTAAAACAAAATCACGTCTTCTATCTGGCTAGACAGAAGGAGCTGTGCTGTGTGCTTCAGTTGTATAAATCTCAGAACTTGATGAATAGAAATACAAATCCTTTGGCAGGTAAAAAGCTCCTCAGTATGTAAACCATAATACTAAGCGCCTTTTATTTGCTCTCTTTTGTTCTGTAAAGTATATACTGTTACACATGTTTTGGTATATCTGTTTGATAAACCCATATCCCCTCAATACCATTTTATGGTAATGGCATTGTCAAAGGACCTGGGGAGCAGATTTCATTGAGTATATTTTACTTTTACAAGGTGAGAAAAAAACTCAGGATGATTTATAATACAGTAGGAGGGTACCCAATTGTCTTCCTTACCAAGCAATCCATTATTCATTATAGTTTGTTGTATAAAGCAATGAGTCCTGTTGCCAATCCCTCCACTGGCTTTCCTTCCCTGCATGATAATAGTTTATCTAAAACTTCTAGATATAGTTTTTTTTTTACAAAAGTTGTTTTGTATTAATTGTTTCTTGTATTCCTGTCTAGTATGCCCTATCATAGCCCTAGTGAAACACAGATTATCGGTAGGTAAGATTTATGCCAGCATGTACAGAACAGGACATATTCTGATTTTAAAAAATAATACATTAGAAATGGCACCTAGAAACATATCCAAACATATACATTACTGCTGAGCCTTTAAACCCACAGCCAAATTCAGATGAGGCAGCGCCACTAACCGGTACACTTCACCAGATTTCAGATTCTTTTTGCTGGGTAACTGGATGGAGAAATTGGTGTTCCTGCATGCCTCCTGCCCTAGGTAACACCGTACATAATGTTGTGACTACACCTAATGATTAAAAAGCAAATAGCTGAAAGGAGAGCACCATGGGCAGTACAGATTAGTGGAAGAGGACTTAATAATGCTTGTAGCCCATCACATAGGAATTTAGTATCCTCAGGATGGTGGGTTTAGGATACCTGCTCCATTTTCCAATGGTTCTTATATGCAAGGAGATGGGATTATTCTATTTGCTAACATTACAGGACTTTAACATGTGAAAGTAACGCTGGCATTCAATGTATGCATTGTATGTATGTATTCAATGTAATTATTAATTTGGGGGCAGTGTTGGCAATTACAATGATACTTGAGTTTTCCCACTTTAACAATCTAAAATTCCAAAGCATAAATTAAATTTATGAAAAAAATTAACCTTGCTTTGTTTCTTAGCAGAAAAAAAATTGCTAGTTAGTTATAAAATTATGTGACAGGAAACTACAATTAATTTCTAATGAATAGTTTTATTCCAATGTAGACTAATGTGTAAATATGCCGCCAATGTCCAGTTTCCATAGAATAAAATAGTTATGCAGTCTAATACGTATTCCTTTGAACCATAGCCAGTGTCCTTTTTTAGCATTTGCCTCCCACATTTCCGTCTTGCCTGAACGTTAATTGTTATTTGATTGGAAAAGTTGACAGTTCATTTACCTAATTAACTTCTTGCAAAAGACAGAGAAATGACTTGCACTGATGAGCTTGCTGTGAATGTCTTCAGTACTGGAATATAGATGAATTAGCCTGTCACTTTTAATTACAGGTCTTTACAGCACAATTAACAGCAAAGGAATGCAACATAAGTTCATTTCTATTACTGCAACTGAAAATGGAGATACCCTGCTGTTCCATTAACTCAAATGATTTTTTAGCTGCTAATACTAATGGCTATATTGTGCTTGGGTTTTATGCTAAAGGTAGTAATAATGCTTGGTTTGCCAACTATTGATCAACATTTGGTAGCTATGATGTAACAGAAATAGGGATGCTGGTTGTATTGTGCTCAAGAGATCATTAATACTTTGCAGCACACAGTAGTTTTATATATTAAGCTTGAATTTGAAGCAAACACAGTTAGCTCTAGCTTGCCAGTCATCAGCATCTGTCTTTGTTACAGATTACTATCAATTTGACATTAAGATGAATGGTGGTTATATATGTCTCAGAATTCTATCATAAAAAATATACAGAAATTGTAAAACATCACGATGCAGGAAGCTTATGCAGCATCATTCATAAAAAAACTATGAAATGTTTGCAAGACAGATTTTAGGTCTTTATACAAAGATTTACAAAATATAAACTGCCACAAAAGTGGTTTGGTTATGCAAAGCGACTTATCAGGTTTCAAATGAAAACTAATATACTAGTGAGTGTGGGCTTTAATACAGTACTGTCAGTACTGTGGCCTGAAACAGAGCCCAGAAATGGGGGTGATCTGGTATGGTGGGTTTCCACTACGGCTGTGCAATGCATTGCTGTTCACCTTGGTATGTGCTGCCTTACTTGTGTATGGTGCACTTTTTCACAGCATTGTATAATAGTGCAACTAAGGTGCATTTAGGGCGTATTATACTTGAATGGCAACACAGCTCATCAATAGATGGTATTTGTATTACTGTCCATTGCAGAAATGTTCATCTTAAGTGAGGTGCATGCTATGGATAAACTACAACAGCACTAAATGGAAATCTGGTGTGTTTAGCTAGCTGGTAACCAATGGGTTGGGCCAATGGCTGGGCATTGCTTTGACTAATAGAAATGCCAATAGCTTGACCATCAGAAGAACCAACAATATTGCTCACA
>NC_092861.1:35983333-35988136 GCF_032062135.1 Pyxicephalus adspersus | reverse complement strand
TACAGTCTAAGATCAATTTTGGGGAGTAGCCAATTAATCTAACTGCATGTTTTTGGGATGTGGGAGGAAACCGGAGTACACAGAAGAAACCCACGCAGACAGCCTGCAAACTCCATGCAGATAATGTCCTGGCCGAGATATAAACTTGGGATCCAGTGCTGCAAAGGCAAGAGTGCTAACCACTTGAGCCACGGTGCTGCTCTACTAGGTAGGGTGTACATGAATGGTGGACAGGGGAGGATATAGTGGCCACCAGTCTTACAGTGGTCTTTAAGCAGAAAGTAAGGATCATACAGGCATGTGAATGCTGAATTCCAATGCAGACTTCTCAAAGAATGCTGCATTCTTTGCAAAAAGTAGGAAATATTAACGTAATTTAGGAAATTACATTTCCAAAACTGATTTTCTTTTTCTACCCAGATATTAGCTTTAAGGGAACAGCCTCTATTGTTTCAGTAAATTAAGCCTGCTCTTACCTTGGAACCAAATTTGCTTACAACACACGCCTTAGTGGTTATATTCCCTACACTTAGCAGGAGGGTCATCTGCAGGTTCTAATAATATCTAAAATCTAGTTTATACACCATGCTTCCTATTAGGTTTATAGCTGTAATCTGTTACTAATTTACCTCTAAAAACTCTTTCCTACATTGGGAATTTAATTTGCTTGACATTATGAGTCATTTGGGTATGGGGATAGAAAGAAAGAGTGCTGTAGGCATGTTCCCATCGATTGAACCAATCCCAAAATGTTGTTTGCAGCAAAAAGTGACCGCAGCTACAATTAAACCTTTATTCAAGCCATATGTTTTTATGTGAGATCTGTTGATTTCTGATTAGTGAAAGTTACAATATTCAACGGTACTTTGCTGGAATGATAGTGAGTAAGAATACTACAAAGTTAGCTATTGTAGCACCGTAACACAACTACTAATTTAATCAGTGTGCTATCTAAAACAAGCAAAGCAAAAATGGCAGCTGATAGATCAGTTTAAAATTAGCACAGAAAAGATGCACATAGGTAATGCAATCCACAGAATAAAAAAAAAAATCCAGCACAGCACTCTTCAATCAGCAAAAAACGTCTATTTAAACTGTTTTAGCATTTTTGGTGAACAGCACGATTTTCTGTTACATATATTTATCAATACATGGAAAACCACAATTCCCTATTAAGGTAACCCTACAAAATAAGAGCTGCCATGCAAAGGTGCTTCAATTCACATGCAATTGCATATGAATGCAACATAGAACAATATTTTAATTTAAAGCTTTTTGCACTGAATATCTGGAGAGTGTGCTAGGAAATGTTTCTATTGTTTGATCAAAAAACAAGTAACTGGTAAATATCTGAATATCTGGTTTCAAAGTAATTATAAGCCAAATTGCTGGAGGATGTTTTTTAAAAAAAAACAATTTATGCCAGGTATTTGTGCTGCAACCACTTTCTGAGAATTCAATTGTAAAGTGGGACAACTATAAAGGCAGTGGCAGGTGAGTGAAGCTGAGAATTTAGATATAGAGCTATGGATTTGGGAATTCTTGAGAAATTGACTGTGGGAGCCTTGCCTGGAAAAGGCAAAGTACAAGACACTGGTATTGTCGGTATGCTTCTTGCAGCTGAGCTTTTTCCTTATTAATGACTTACCAGCATGCTTTACACTCTGTGCCTGTGCGGAGGAGGTCATCTTGCTAGACTTTGCTTGTTTACATCAGAGATGTCCTCAGATGACTTGTAAGGATGAGGGAATGATTAGGAAGCAGCAGGGGAGGTGGAAGAAGCACAGATTCACAGAATAAGGAGAGGGAAGCGGGGAGATCCTTGAACTGCAGATTCTCAGGTGCAACTTCCTCTCCAACATGAGAACAATAAACAACATAGTAATGACAATACAAAATCTCACTCCAAATATAATGAGACTTGTAGATGAATTGCACATAAGATGTGCCTAAGACTTCACCAAGCATGGATCTAACTATGAGACTCAAGACATGTTTTGCAAAACACCAAAACGCTAAGATTTGCATGCACAAAATGGATTCAGAATATAAGAATTTATTAAAATAATATTTTTGTTTTATTATTAAAAAAACATAAAAATTGCAGATAATGTCCAAATTTTTCTGTGGACCACTAAAATTTTCTAGAGGACCGGACCACTGGTTGCCGACGGCTGGTTTAAAAAATGAAAGCTTGCTTACAGGACGGGGAGCTCATAGGATAACCCCATCATTTAGCTGTTGTCCCCTTATTCTTCACTTTTGCTGAGATGGTCCTTCACCACATGATATTGTTTTGTTGTTTAGCACAGGTAACTGGATTTCAAGACTAGATAAATTAAATTACAAATTCTTTGCCATTTTTACTCCAGACAACTGTAATTCTAACAATTTACATATAGTTCATCTTTAATGGTACCTTGCACTCAAAAATAAACATATACAGAAGTGATAGTTATTTCTTGAACTACTGAGTAACATTATAAGTAGTTTTCACTTATCGGTATATTCTGTCTGTAAATGTGAGATTTTAAACCTTTACATTGTACATGAGTTCATTGATGAATTTTAACGGACGTTGCAGAGGAATCACTATTTCCATTTTTCTACTGATATTCAGCCAACATTCAAAACTAGTTTTCATATCAGTCCTAATGTGGACATATAGTAAGTGGAGCTTTGTTGCTATCAATTTCTTGCTCGGCATCAGTGTAATTAAATCAAAGGTCAAATTCAGGTAATTACACATCTCATATTTAAAAAAAATTAATGGGATATTAATCATACTGAGCTTTATTTTTGTCTTTTTTTTATCTTGCTAGACCTGAGCTTTAACTAGACAGATAGACAATAGTTTCCTCAAGACGTTTTACTATGATTTGCAAGTATGCCAATAGCAACCCTTCCAGAGTTCCAGGGCTTCTGTGTACACATTGTCTTCTTCCAGGATCAGAGCCTTCAGCCATCTTTAGGTGACACATTGGGTGATTTTATTTTGAGGTTACTTGTATGTTTGTAGGTGGTTGAGTTAGAGGTACCTGCTGTAGGAATGAAGATGCTGTTCTATGAACTATCAATAGCCACTCAAGTCAAACTAAACCCTTTTTTGAAAAAAAAACAATGCAATCCTTTATTGTAGAAAGGAAAGGTGATGGCTCTTCTGGAATAAAATACCTTACCTGTCTAATGGCAATTTTTAGAAATACATTTTCCTGTCCCTGTCATCTTCTTCCATCTTCTCTTCTTGTTTGGATCTTTGGCCATCTTCATTGGCTGGGCTGGGATGATGTAGCTTCTGTGCAGGCATAAAGGAGTTAATTTATTCCCAGAAGCCACTGAGGAAGTTAGGATGCGTTGGGTATCCAGAGTTATTGCTATAAAGTTTCGCATGTGCTGTTGATCAATTTTTGACAGTCTGGGAGAGTGTTCAGGCATGTAAGTATGTTTTATTGCAGGACATCGCCTGCTTACTTCTACAAAAAACAAACCTCGCCTGATCGCAAATTTTGAAAGTAGAACTTAAATTCCACTTAAATCCATTCTACATGTTATAATTAATGTCTATGATTTCTAATCCAGGTTGATTGAGCACTATGAATAACACAACAGTTACAGATTTTTTTCACTTTTCTCTTTCACGTCAAAAAAGTGATTCATGCTTTATTTTTGGTGAATCACTTGGACAGTTATTTGTTTAACAGACGAACATGGTTTCCTGGAAGTGCAAGCATGAATGAGAAGTGACCACAACAGTGGGTGGAAACATATGTCCAGACTGGGATCACAGACTGCGGCTGTCTCTCATCCTCCAAGTAGTTAGATAAACTATCTGCCAATCTCTTCTTTATGACCACATTCTTTTTGAAGTAACCCTAGAACTACTACAAGACTGTATGCAAAAAAGCTGTTTTTTTCTATTTTAAATACTTATCTGATATCTTATAAGTATGTTTAATTAAATGTAATGGAAAAAAATCACTAAAAGGGACAATTAAAAAGTGAACTGTAATAATCATTTAGCTCACAAGCCATCTCAACATCATCCAGGCTTTTCTGATACTTGTAGTTGGCTTATTGGTACAGGATAATAGAGTCATAGTAAGTTACATAAAACACGGTATGTTCATTCATGTGTAAAGGTGCAGATTACAAACTACCTGAGCATTATAAACTGGAAATATGGCATTATTTAGGAAAGACAAAATTGCTAAGGGCTAGCATAACTAACACAATGCCCTTTTCATGTTTCTGGTAATCAGTGAGCCCTTCATAACACTAAAAAATGTGTATTAGGCTCAACAATACATGATAGAAAACATTTTAAAGAAAACCTGAGCATATAAAGGAAAATTTTAATAACACTATATGTCAAAAAGGGTTAGGCAACCTAAAGCGGAACTCTAGTCAGCACTATTGTTGGTGGAATATGCCCCTGTTCGGTTTGTAGACAACTCATCCAATTGTCCCAATGTTTAGGTTGATTTGTAGCTGAACCTGAATCCTGTTAAAGTCTATGGCAGAGGAACATTTGGCTGACATTACACAGAGCATTGCTCAGTTTATTTAGCCTCTAGGCTGTGACAGCTGTCATAGTATGCTGGCCAGATTTGCTGAACCTTAAATTTTTTCTTTTGTTGCAAAAAAAAAAAATGAAAAAAACTACCCCCCCTCCACCACATTATAAAACTACATCCCAAATAGACTTGAAAAATGTTGGTTGGCAACCAGTTGTTGCTCAGATTGGTGTTATTCTTTGTTATGATATGTCATTTAGATATCTGTCTGTTGTTGTTTATTGATGAC
>NC_092861.1:35952714-35981797 GCF_032062135.1 Pyxicephalus adspersus | reverse complement strand
AAAAAAAACATGAATGAATGCAGCCCTGGGAATCCTCCTGTAATGATTTCCTGGAACTTCCAATGGGTCTGCAAAATCGGTTCGCTAAAATTTCATGGACCCATCGGAAGAAATTTTTGTGAGAATTCCAAATACATTTTTGCTCATTCCTACTCAACATTTCTCTTACCATTCTGTCTTGGATACAAAAGTCATCAGGGCATAAAGAGAGGGCCGAATATGCCATGTGTGAACACAAACAGCAATACAAACCTGACAGAGATTCTAACTATTGCCTGTAGACTTTATTAAGTACATATGACTATGGTAGGGACATTAGATTGTGAGCTCCTTTGAGGGACAGCCAATGACATGACTATGGACTTGTATAGTACGGACTTGTATATAGTATGGACTTATATAGCACGGGCCTGTATAGTATGGACTTGTATAGTATGGACTTGTATAGTATGGACTTGTATAATACGGACTTGGATAGTACGGACTTGTATAGTACGGACGTGTATAGTACAGACTTATATAATATGGACTTGTATAGTATGGACTTTTATAGTATGGACTTGTATGAACAGTACTGCCTAATATGTTGGCACTATATATAAATACTGTGTAATAATAATAATAACCAAAAGTTAAAAAAACCTCTTACTTTAAAATGATAGAATAGTTTTCTAGCAATTATTCCTGATTTTATTTACCATCAGACAAATCACAGAAGCAGCAATAATGATCCTATGATCAGCTTGTATTTCTTTTTTCATGCTGGAATTTTTATACATACATCATGTTAGGAGAATGTTATTTCTATTGAAGCTGGGAGAATCTCAGACAAAGTGTATCCATCCATAAAACACAGCTCTAGCTAGAAATAAAATGGGAATGTTTCACTCTCAGAGCAGCAGAATAAGTTACAGTGTGGCCTGATCCTTGTTAAGCTATCACACCACTGAATTTCTTTATTCAATGAGGAGATCGCCTGATCCTCATGTCTTGTCTTCCCATAAAATTCCTCTACTGGTTAAAAGTGGGAAGAGAGTGTATGGAGCAGGGAGAGGAGGGCCAGAGGCGTGCACAGCAAATAATGTAGAGGGGGAGGAGGTGCACAGAGGATGGATGGCTCCATGAAATCACCATTATTAGTTCACTGATCAGCAAAGCTCAGAGCACAAGCTGCTACTGCTGGAATAAGGTAAGGACCCCTTTGTATAACAGCTCCTCTTATATTGTGTCATGCTGCATCTGTAGGAAGGCATTTAAATCTTAAAAAACAGCTATTCACATGAGCTGACATGAAAGGCAACTTTACCCAATTCCAGCTCTGAAAAAGTAAATTGTATCCTTTAAACCTGATGATAAGACAAGACATCCCTGACCTTTGGATAGCAGAGGTCTGTGCACTGAGAAATGCTTTTGTTTTAAATTGGCAGTTTATTTAGGCAGACAGTGTTTAAATATAACAAAAGCATAATGTTAGGTATATTTATAATACAAAATCACACAGTAAAATTGTAATATGTGTCATTTGATGTAGAGCTTGCCAAGAGTTGTTTATTGAATGACAAGCTTTGTTTAGACTTTTACAAGTAATTTGTTATACTATATATTAAACTCAGCCATAACAAAGTGTTATAGAATAAAAACACAGACAAATGCAGTTCACAATTATTTTAGGTGTATCCATCTAAATAGAAATAGGCTGGTTGTACTCTGCTCTAAAGTGTTCTGTTCCTTATCTGTAGAGGGATTGAAATCCTCTATGGGTTGCCCTGTGAATGTGCCAACTCCATCATTGCCTTTTGTATATATCCGTGTATTTTGTGAGTCATATTATTTGCAATTTCTTTTGCTTAAATTGTTACTGAGCGCAGCAGATATTTGTTACTGCTCAGGTGTCTTTACATCAAGAGGTTGTATGCGAAAGTGAAACAAGCAGGACATAATGTTCATTTCATAAAGTATTGGGTTGGTGGAGATAAGGATTGAAAACGGATGTAGGTCCCTTTGTTCACATTATTTCTGTTACTTTTTCCTCTCTTTGCTGATGGCAGTGTGCAGTACAGACATGGTTCTTTTTATAGGGAAAGATAATGATTCTGTTCCATTTTTACAACTTGCTGGAAGGACCAGCGGTCTGACGGTCTTCTAATCCTTGAAGTCTTCAGTATCTCATATGGTCAACCTTTCCTACACCTAATGTACAAGATCTAAAACATCCATTCTTTACCAGATTTTTCAATCTTCAGCCTCTCAGAATCTTTATAACTACTTCATGGATTACTAGGGGTTCCTCTTTGGCTGAATGACCTTCATTTCATCATGCCTGCATAGTTGTGGATCCAATGCCACAAGCTTGACACTAATTAACGTTTTTGGTTGTCTGGAGGAACATTCTGATCACCACTTTAAGGGGCACTTGCTATTAACCATTGGCAAATCTGTGAGGTGGGAGTTCTTTTCTCCTCCGTCACCACCTCTGTAGCTGAAAAGAATGATTTGGGGGTTTCACCATCCACTACTCTAAGCTTTGCTTTCTTCCAGTGAGCAAGGCAGTGTTTTACAACCAGGGTTCCTCCAGAGGTGGCTAGGGGTTTCTTGAGCAATGTGCAGTTTGTGACTTTTCAGGTCAGTTAAAGAGATTCCAATGATCATTTTGGCTATGTGTAAGGGTGGCATTCTTCCCACTGACACCACAATATTATACTGTGAGTTGTGGATTTGGAAATTAAAGCAGGGGTTCCCACAAGACCTAAAAACATGGAGACTATTACATGCCCTAACTCACTGGAATTATAAAGATCTAGCTAGTTCCCCCCCAAAAAAATTAGGGTGATCCCTGGAGCGAAGGGCAGAAGTTCTGTAAGTTTGGACTGAGCAAGTGTAATCCTGTAATCATTGTGTAACCTTTGCAATGATTGCAACAAACAAAAATGTGACTTGTTTGCACGGCAGTAAACCCTATTACTAAATGTCCTATATAAGAGGGACTACCTGTTTGTTTTTAGGTTTAGTGTGTGTGTGTGTGTGTGTGTGATAACACATGTAATGAAAATAAAGTGCACCTTAAGCAAGGCGCTCCAACCTACCTCCCCCTTCCCATATCTCAGACACATACCTACTTCATACAATAGCTGTTGTATTTACAGCTTTTGGGAAAGATGAATTGTGTATTGAAGTCATTAGAAACAGGAAGATTTTTGTTTGTACATTTTCTTGCACTGAAGTCCAAATTTTGAGGTTAGCAGTGTTTATAACTGTTCATACAGCTTTCACTCAAGATTCACACAATTTCCTTCTGAACCTTAAGTTGAAAATGTGTGATAGTTGTGTATGTCTTGGGTGAAAACATCAATAAGTAGTGTATGGCTGCCATGATTGCCTGTTTTAAGAAAGTGTTGGATACTTGCCTGGGATCTGGAGAGCCTCCCTGTGGATCCAACAGTCAGCCAATTTCCCAATATTTCTGGCATAAACCAACAGCTAAGGGACTGTACAGGTAGAAGCAATTAGTAGTTGCCCTTTCATAGGCATGTGTTGTCTTTTTGGATTATTCTTCATACTCTGAGACCCCCATGAGGAGCACTTACAGACCTGCTATAGCTACTTGGGTTCATATTTCTTTGGCTCTAATGTGGTTTGCAGGTGTCTTCCTCCTCTGTTTTTGGTGCATAGTGAAATCAGTGATGAAAGTTATTATTTATACTAGCCTACTGCTATTAGTTTATAGTAGTGATTTTTTTTTTTACCCTATCTTACTCATTGTATCATGACTTGTATCACAGTCATGATCTCTAGCAGTCTCATGTTATGTTTATCTATTCTTTGACTGTCTCCACGGCTTTCTTATACTCACATTCACTGAATTTTTGTGTGTCCCTTTGGTAATGTCTGGGCTGTGTAAGAGGGCGCCTATACTATGCTTAGTTGACCACAATTGTTTTACCTTTATTCACTGAGCAGGGTAAAACTAGTGTTTTAAGCAGTCTAATGCAGATGCTTTATTCCTTTGTTATACCTGTCAGGTTGAGCTTACGGTCCTAAGTGTTTTGAACTTTAAGTTGCAGAAGCTTTTAGCCTTAATCTAGCCATATATTAGTGGACTTTAGTTCAATTGGGTTTAAATTCAGTAATTTAGCTGACAGTTTGAGATAATGTTAAACAGAATTGAAACTAAATCCATTGTATTACCACATCTCGCCTGATCTCCAGAGCTAGCCCCGAAGAATCTCACGTCAAGATGCAGCAGAAATGGTTAATGGTAATGGTGGGGTATAATATATATAATAGACATATAATAGCACAGATGTCATCACAAATTTTATGTGCAATATCGAATACATCAATTTACCTCCATCAAAAAAGTTGGACCAGGATCCAAAGTATTTTTCATCTTGGGTTGTGTTAGTGGTCTAACGTGTGTAATGTTATTAATTGACTCCTCCCGTTCCGCCATTTTGATTAGTGAACATTATGATGGGGCCTTCCGGCTTTAGATTTTCCCACAGATTTGTGTGGGATAACACTGATAAATTTATCACAGATTTGGAAGAGGAAGTTCTTGACTTTTATCTTGGCAAATCCTTAAAATTAAGTAGTAACGTTAAATGGGTTCTTTATGATCATTTGAAAACTTCAGCTTCTCAGTATTGACTGGTCAGAGTGTAAGTTGCCTCTGCAGAATATAGAGAGGTGAAATCTGGTATTGTAGCAAAACTATTTTGATCTAATTCCCCAATTTATTATAATTTATTATTATTGTTGTTATTGTTACTTAGTGTTTTGAAGATAAACTAATATGGGAGAAGCTGGGTGATACAGCACCCCTGGTATTGATTTCTTAAAAATAATTTGCTATTAATTGGCAAATGTTTCCAATCCTGGATCAGATCCATTTCGGGTTTGTTGGATCTCTCAAATGTTCCCCTATAATAGACTATATTCTCCAGTCTTTAGAACTTTAAAAATTAGGCTTATTGTGTTTACAGTGCATTGGTCAGAACTATGTAGCATACTCAGTTCAGTTGTCAGGTCTATGTGATGTGTGTACAAAATGGCCCATGCAGAGCAGACATCTGAATTGTGTATTTGCATATCACAGCTTGCAGAGTACAGTAGTTAATGTGTAATGGTGCTCCTCTCTTATTGATGGTGTTTTGCGTCCTTCCCCTTGTGTGGTTGCTCAGCATGCCCCCTCCTCACTTGTGTTGCTGTTTGTTGGTTATAACCCTTTCCTTTGGCGTTAAGTGAAGCTTTAAAGTTTACATCTTGCACAGGTCTACTCTGCTTCTGCAAAGTGGTCATGGGCTGACACTATGCAGGCACTTTCAGGATATACATCCATATATTTGGTGCACTAACAGTGCAAATAATAATCTTGCCAGGTATGAGAAACCTGGCCTTGTGTTTGGGTCTAATGATACCCATGGCTGTCAGAGAAGAGGAGGAGAGGGTTTCCTCTCCTTCCTAAGGGTTCTCTCCCCCTTCACTCTTCTCCTTGCTGTGTATATGTAGAAACAGACTCAGTTTAGTTTTAGCCACCAGGTAAGCTGAACTGTTTTCCCCGCTGTATATTTTTCATTTCATTGTAGTGCAAGCAAACACAACCTACATAATGACAACTCTGCTTTGAATTCAGGAGCAGTACAGCATTGTTGCCACACTCGCAGGAAGCTGCATAATGTAAATAGCAAATCAACAGTTGTTTGCAGAGGGGCTTACAGAGACTGCACTTATATTTTTGGTAAGCTGTAGATCTTCTTTAAGACTAAAAACAAATAAAAAAAAAAAAGCTTTGTTTGGCATGTTCTGACCTAACATGAGATTGAGCCAGTTGCAACACTAACTCTTGGAGAAGCTGCACGTTTGACATCTGGCAGCAGTAAGTGGCACAGTTCTCATTCATTCTTTGTGGTTGCCGCAGGGTGAAGCTACTCGTCACTGGCATAGGAAAGCAGTAACTGGCAGCCCCATGTCTGAACATAGTCTAAGTCGAATGATATTATTTCAGTAGTCCACATTGGAATACTTTTCATTGAGTAATGCAAATATTTAGTATTTAGGGAATTTTTAAACGATAGATGAATTGTCTTTGTTCTCATGTGGGGTCATGCTAACATCAGTCTGTGAGCAGCAATAGACACTTTAAATGCTAATTTTATATCTTAGATTTTAAGCACGTCGAGTCAGCTTTGGGAAAAGCTAGGAAGACTATTAGTTTGGGTTGTTTGCTTCTTAGATATTTACTGCAGTGACACTCGCTATTTTCCTTTCCTTTATTGAAATCCACTAAACAAATATTTTGCACTTCTTAGTTCAAAGTAAACATGCAAATCTTCCTATTACTGTAAGGTTTATTAGGCAATAGACTAAGGAAAATGCCTTGGGTGGCTCTAGGAGTGTCTGCCTGAATGGCAGTATCCTTTAGCAAAAAAAATTGTAACCATTAATTGGCTGTCTGGGAGCCCTAATTACTGAAAGATCTAAAATATTATTTTCGAACGCTTTAATGCATTATTAAAAAGGTTATTCACCTAAAATAGACTGCGGCATTAGAAGCCTTTTGCAGTAACCGTGTTAAAACCAACAAAGGCATCCTCATCCAGCTGTTGTAAACAGTCTTGGTATGTGAGAATGCACTTCTAATGGCTCTGTCATATTATGCTTGTATGTGAAATACTCACTATACAGGTGTATTGGGGGGTGGAGGGTGGTTCAGTAAGCCAGGTGCTTCAGGTGCCAAAAGCTTCAGTGTATCAAATTATATAATGGATAAATGAACCCTTACCATTGACCTGGTGATGTCACTTTTGGGTCTCTATGTTCCTCTTTGCAGTCCAGGGAGATAGTGGCTGGTGGGAGATGTTAGCAGAATGCTGTACATAGACTTAAAAAAAAAATCAGTGTGCCCTCCCCCTGTACTTCCCTAAGAACTCTCAGCTTGATGTGCTATGCAAAGATCAAAATGTCTTGGTGGGTGAATGTCCATGGGCTGTCCTAGCCATTTGCATGATCATTGATCTTGGTAATGCCCATGTATTTTGTGAGCCTCTATAATTAACTAACACAAATCCAATGTTTGAAAAGTGGTGGACCTTGGACAGTCAGTTCGAGAAGGCTTCGGCTAGAATAGGGGTGCCCAACAAGTGGATCGCGATCTACCGGTAGATCCCAAAGGCAATGCGAGTAGATCGTGAAGCCCTGCCTTTCAAATTTAACTCTACGGCGCACAGGAGTTCTTGAGTACAAGTTTTTATTGTTGGTAGATCATGAGAGATGAAAACATTCCATGGTGGAGAATTAATTAATGGTTCTAATTCCATTAGAACTCCTAGAGTGTCATGTGAAACAGTAGGTACCCATATTAGATAGATGTATGCCATTGGGCTTGAAAGCTAGTACTGGGCCCCTTCAGTAGAAAATACTTTTCTAAACTGACTTGGAAAAGTTATAAAATTCTCTTCTATGAAAAATTCCTAGAGGATATTCTAGTGTGCTTTGAATCACTATTGTGTTGAAAGGTCCATTTGCTCATTCATCTCTAACATACAAATGCATGGCCTTATATTTTCATCAGGCACACTTGAATGTATGAATTCATTGTTGAATCAATTGCAAGCTGCCCATACCTTTAGGCAACACAGTACTCTCCAAGCTATAATAATATTGGTAATTCCACTATGGTTCACAGTTTTTTTCCCGCAAAATGCTGTCTTTGGTTTGGACCAAACATGTCTACTGCTATTGTGGCCAAACAACTTTATCTGTGACTCATCAGTCCATGGCACAATATTCCAGAAGGTCTGGTTTTTGCCTTAACTATGGTTAATGGTAAACTGTACTTGTATTAATATTATAATTATAATACTAATATTATTCTTACACATAGTTTTTCCTGGCATTCTTCCCTTGCAATTTAAACTTGTACAGTCTCTTTTGAGTAGTAGATGTATGCACTTTAATGCTTTCTGGTAAATGTACCAGGGAATACACTTTACAGACGTTACACTTTTTTTCCCCCCACCAGTTGATTGGCCCATGAACTTGATTTGCTGGGCCACCTGTGCAAAATACCATTTTTTTTATTTCTTTGCCACTTGAATATTATTGTCCTTACAGTGAAATGTTTTTCAATAAATTGGCAGCATTTTAATCTTGTTAAGATGATCCAGCATGGGCTCAAAACAAGTAAAACATTAGATCCTAGATATCTGAGGTTTAAACAAGGCAATCACCTGCATGTTCCCTAAGTGGGTCATAATCATTAAAACCCAATCCAGAACATTTTCCTCTAATATTTGGACTGATGAAGTTGTGGGTATTATAGGGTTTGTTTTTCCACATGAAAAATCATGAATATTCATTAATTTTAGATCCACCTTTCTCAACCAATGTTCTGTGGAACCCTCATATTTCTCCAGAGATTGCTAGAGGTTCTTTGAGCTGTGGATGGCTGACCTAATATTTGCTGGTGCCTCCAAAGTTCTTTTTTAGCCACTTTTAAGAGCTAGCAGCAAGAAACCAGAAATCATTTTATCTGTGTTTTAGGGTGGCAGTTAAACCACCTCTAGAAGGGGAACATTCGTGCAGCCTGCAACTAAAATAAAGAGTGTTTGTTCCCACTGACACCAAATGAATTGGTTTTTGCAGGGGTTCTAGCAAGTGCGAAATAATTATTTAAAGGGTTCCTCATGGGCTAAAAAGGTTGAGAAGGCTGATTTAGATCATGAAAATGAATATACCATGTAAATTTTGTGTGTCTCATAGTTTTTGGGTTGTCATCAGAGCAAAGTTAAGGGAAAACCTTCCAAGAAGAACAACTTTTCTATGTTGGCTCGGATAAAGTAGATCTTTTAAAGGACTATTCTATCCATGGAATGGAACTCCTGTTTTAAATGAGGTTTATTATTTACTTGCATTCTTCTTTTTCTTTATTTATACCTGCCAGAAGCACCCCCTAAGGTTCCGAAAATACTGGTTTAGAAACCCTGATACAAACCGTTTACTTACAAAACCAAAATGTATTCTGCAGAGAACAACTTAGCTAGTTATACAGTGACCACATAAGTGGGAGGATACCAATCCATCAAGCGGTTGACTTCACCACATAAACTGGAAGAGAACAGACAGAGTGGACTGTTTAAGACTTGTCAGTGTATTGGTAGGTAAGGTATTACAGCCTGAATAAAGCTTGCAATTCTCTTTTAATGGCTCTTTATTTTTTCTATAAATGGACAATACTGACACAAGGCATTTTGTAATTTGTGTGTGTATAGAAGCCTTTTCTTGCTTGTGTGCCTTACTAACTGCTTATACCAGGAGCTGTACTGAACTAAAAAAGAAAATTCACTGCCACAGAAATTTCATTTTAGTGCAATACTTGGTAATGCAAATGTAAACCCACCTTTAACGCATTTTATGCTGCATGTTTACATGCGTTTTGGTAAAGAAACCTGTTCATTTTAGGTAGACTTCTTATCTAGCCAATAAAAGTCCAGGCATTATTATATTGTTTTAGAATGCAGGGCATAACAATACACAATTGTTTGTTGGGGGTTGTTTTGGTGCATTCCAAATGAATGGCACCACAGTGTATCAACCTACATAACTTGCATTTATCAATAATTGCACATCTACTTAACGCATCACAGAAAATCCTGGGTGGTTAAAACATTAGCAAAAAATAGGTTAAGAAAGGACATTGCAAAGCAAACAATGGTTTCTTTACAACAGAGAAGGATTGAATCTGCCAAGATCTTTGAAAGGTATATAATTCACAATGATGTTTTTGTTGTTTTTTATGAAACTAAAAAAACAAAAAATGGGGTAAGGTTCCTTACAAACAAATGTATATGGGGGAAAATAGGTTGACCTACGTAAAATTAACTAAAAACATTTTAGCAAACTTTTTTTCAGATGTGTACTTTTCATTGCAGTAAAAAATAGATTTTTGACTTGCCTTGTTAGCTACAGAATTATGTAACTACTGCAAGAAGTATAAATACATATGGGGCTTTGTGTACTAAAGTGGGTGTTTAATTGAATGCTTATGTTTTGTGAGTGCTGTCATTCGGTTGCAATATAATTTAGGGATTTAATAATGATTTGTATCTGTAAGCCTAACATGGCTCTGACAAGTAATTTTTTTTATTTTTGTTTTCATAAGAGCGTTTATTTTGTTCTGCATTCTTGTGCCCCTAGTATAAGGAAAGAAATTTGGCTTCAAATCATGGTTCATATTCCTCTCAGCCAATCAGTTTGGGGGTGTGTATTCCGTTAGTGGGAAAGTACAGTTAATTCCAGTTTCTTCTAAATAAAGCTTTGTTCTATAGACAAATATTAAATCTGCAATTATATTTCAGTAATTAAAAAGCATTAGGCAAGATTGTGCCCTGCTAGCGGAGGAGAATCTGCTCCCATGGGCTGTGGGAATCACTTTCTCTGTCTCTATTGTTTTAAACATCCAGTTCCTAAGCCCTCTGAACAGGTAACCTTTTTAAGTTAGTAAGACCTCAGACAGACAGATGCCTATGGGAGTTGCTAACCCGGCATTTCTGAAGTCAAAGGAATGCTGAGTAAACTCTGACATGCCTATTGTAGCATGGAGAAGTGAAAATAGGCATTTGTGTTTAGCTTTTGCACACATCAATGACTCATTTGTTAACTATTATATTTGAATTTGCAGAAAGTACTGGGACTTTAAAGGCAATTAGTTTGACACTAATATTACAATATACATAAATCTTTATTTTATTTCAAAATTTACCAAATATTAAAAACTACATCACAACACTCATTTAGTACATTAATTTCAATGATATATCCTCGATGCGTTTCGATGAACTCCTCCACTTCTTCAGGAGGAAAACTCTATAAGCTAAAAACATGTTTACTAAATAAAAAACATATAATGCACAAGATATAAAAAAAAAAAATACAATAACTAAGTATGTTACACTTACTCCCATAATCATTCGCATAAGCTCACAGTCCCATCACCAATTTGGCCAGGGAGGTCGTCAGAAAGCAGTATGGCAGGATGTCAATGCAACCTAATATACTGCAAAACCCAAGATGGGGATCACCTCGTTAACGGGGTTAATTTGCGCCAGAGAAGAGAATACTGGACGCATTCCAAATGCTTGACACTAACTATAAACTTGCTCCCTTTTGGTCAGTTAAATACGCAATTGAATGTTTTGCTATATTTGTTTTAAGTGGAACAAATACCTGCAGGCCATGTCAGAAATCTTGTGTGCTGATATCATATTGTGTTTTCTGCTTCTGCTGCACTTTCATCATGTATAATGTTCCAAGGATGTCAGGACTCCACCCGTCTGTTATGGACAAGAAGTTCCCAGTGGCCCTTTCCAGCGTCTGGTTTCTGTTGTCCTGATATACTAGGGTGGGTGAGTGTTATGTTAGAGCAGCCTTTCTCATCCAGGGGTCCTCCAGAGGTTGCTTGGGGTTCCATGAGCAATGTGGGTCGTTCAGGTCAGTTTAACTAACACTATTTTTTTGGCTATCTGTAAGGATGACATTCTTCCCAATGGGTAGTAATGTAGGAGGCATTCTTTCTACTGACCTCCACACTATAAAGTACTTTGGCTATAGTAATTATAGCAGGGGTTTTTAGTTAAAAGTATATAGGCAAGTGACACAGCCTTAGCATGACCCTGTTTTGTGAACCATAAAAAGATGAATATGCAAAATGTTTGGGTAAACTAACAAATTTGCTTCGGCTTTTCAGAATAAGAAATCGAATAATTGAGAGGCTGAAAAGCGTACTTCAAAAACACTTTTTACTTCTTTTTTTTTTTCGTTTATAAAAGTTTATATATTCACTCAAAAAGAGGGTAAACTAAGGAAAGAGGGATTTGAATCTGAAAGAGGGATAGTCCCTAAGAATCTGGGACAGTTGGGAGGTAAACATTATAGTACCGCTTTCCTCTTCACATGTCCGTTGCTAACAGACTCAAATGTTCATACTTGGCAGTACCTATCAAGGCCATCATTTTGATGCTGCTAAAAGAAAGCAGATCGGGCTTTAGACAGCTTCCTAGGTTGCCTTGTGGGTGATTCATCTCTTTACTCTTGCAAGGGTATAATTTGTGTCAGTGAATCAATTATCACAATGTGTGGGGGTCTACAGACGGGCAGCTTGTTGGTACGTGGATGTCCCCTTTATTAAACGAGTTCCCACTCCTTATCCATTTCCAGAAAGGGTTAAAGTAGCCCTAGAAATGCTATAGTGATGCTTATTGGGGGGATGAAGGAGGGTTTGGTAATCTATAGAGGAAAATTGGGAGCATCGGCGGAGTTGTGTTTTAAACAGAACTAAACATAACCTATTAGCATCATGTTACTATAACTGCTTGTCACATTCCAACCTGTTCTGTGCGTGGGGAAAAAATAAATATCTAAGTTGCATGCTGTGGGAACTGGCTGTACACAACCTCGCAGCTTATTTACCTAATAAAAAAAATATTAAACATGTCAAACCTGAAATTTAATGTGGTTTCACCTTTCCCAACGGCATGCTAATAAAATATTTAAAACCTTTCTTTATTGCATATCTTATTTTAGATCCAGTAATGTCATTGTATTTCTGTGCTTCTCTATGCACTTCAGGCATATCATGCCAGAAACTTGTAACGTCTATATTTAATACTAAGCCTTCATGATTAAAAGAACTGAAATCCAATCCATGAAGTGACAGGCTAAGGAGGAAAGGTCTAGATGATGCCTTTAGACGGGAAGTAATTTTGGTTCTGTGTGAGAATCTGCAGCTTTTAAAGTTCATTGTTGGAATCTCACAGTGTTCAGTGAAATGGGAGTAGGCTGTTTCACTCCAGTAGAACTTATTTTAACTAGCAAAGCATTTTAAGCTGATCAATATATGAAAAAACTAGAGCATTGCCCGCTGTCTGCAAATTAAAAAGGCTAAATATTCATTTTCAGTATTTCAGGTTTTTCCAAGCTGTGTCAAACGAGTTTCATAGACTAGACCTTTTTACCTTCTCAATATGTAGTGCTTTAGCTGAACAAGAGTGTTGTTTTTTAATTAGCTTTTCAGAAACATTCAACAGATGTATTCGTCTACATTCTCTTTTTACTTGTGAAATATGAGTTGTGTGTAATTGAAAGATATTGAATTAACAATTACCATCTGTTCAGAATCCAAGAAAAACTGACAACAAATGGGGATGAACATGTTCAGAATCAAGTTACTAAATATATTCAGAAAAGGAGGTGTTGGATGATCAGGTTTCGGCAGCTATAATATACATGTTTGTGGGGTTGTGAAAAAATATATAGATACTATTTAGTACTGCTCATTGAGAAATCAAGAGATTTAAAGCGGGCCTCTCAACTGAATTTTCTTTTAATGTGCATATACCTATTTCCTTTAGTTGTTTATAAACATGCTGATGCCCCAGGGAATCTCTGAACACTTTCCTCTTGCTCCATGCTGCCATCTTTTCTGTCTCTTCCGAGACATGCCTATGTGCGGGTTCAGCCACTGAATCATTGTGTTGAGCTCCTGATGACACGGAAGCACAATCTTGGACACGCAGAAAGGGAGGTTAAGGCTTCTTTCAAGTTCTTTTTGAAAGTGTATTACAAGATGACGTGTAGTGCTAGCAAAAAGAACAGTAGGGTGGATGTGGTTTCATAGGAAAAGTGGAATGTTAAAAGTATATTTCTAGAATTTCTTCTCTAGGAATAAGTGAATCAGAAAAATATATATTTTCTTGAAAAGTTGTGTACACACGTGTAATTTGACAAAATACACTGCCTATGGCTGCTGACTAATTGCAAAGCCCCTGAATATGGTATATTGTACCAACATCGTTGGATGGGTTATTGTAGGTATAGAAAATGCTCAGGAGTAAGGAAAACCAGTTTGAGGTCGTCACTGACTTTTTGATAATCTCAAAGCCCCTAAATGCCTAGTATTGTCACCTAAGTTGCTTGGGGTAGAGGCTGGGGTCAAGGGAAACCTGTGTGAATATGTCCAGCAAAAAACATTAATAAAAAATTCCAAGTTTAAAGGTGCTTTGTAAATTTGAAATGAAAGGAATATACAAATCAAATGTTTGGAATGGCTAAAAGCATGTTTATTTTTATTATCAGAAATGAACTGGGTCCCTCATTAGCTGGTCGAAAAATGGGTTTGCAGCAACCCAGCTATTCCCCATCTACACAAGACCCATTCTTCCGGAACATGGAGGTGGTTAACAACCATCCGCAAATAGGAATGCTCCCTTTCACCCCCAACATCTGTCCTGTCTGGGCAATGTGTTTCTACCTGGATACTTTTAGTCTTTTCCAGGGCCATGAATGACAGGATGACAGAGCACAAATGAGAGTTGTTACGCCATGGCAGAAGCAGGTGTTCCTATAGATGAAATGAGCCTATATGGAAATATTATGGCAACTGCCATTTTTGACCCGATTCAATGTTGTAAAGTGTTAGTTGGTGTTGTGTTTTCATTTAAGGATTTAAGAGACTTAAAATATTTGCAAAGCCCAACTTTTCATGTTACCCAGATTATAAACTTCCATATTTTGGAATTGGAGGGGGGCCCATGCTGGACCCAAGCTTAATGTCCCATCAAGTGCTTGTCAAGCAAAGCTAACCTGTGTCAAAGCTGACGTATAATCTGCTAATATTTTGCCCTCATCCCCCCAATCAACAAGCTAATGTATTAAAAAGCTTTTCTTGTTTTCAGGACCTTCTTTTAGACCAAGTGACATCATCTCTAGATCTTTGTGCTCCTTAATGCAATGATGGGAGGGTCAGACAGAGTACATAGCTTCCTGAAAAAGTTACCAGAAGCTGGTGTAATACCCTTGTGTGATGCTGAACCTCCATGATGAACCGGACTCTAATCAATAAAGAGGGTGGGTCAGCTACAGTAAGGCAGGAGAAGAAAGGGCTAGATCAGTGTTTCATCAGGGTTCCTTCAGAGATTGCTAGGGGTTGAACAGTTTGTGACACTAATGATCTTTTTGACTATCTGGAAGGATGATATTCCTCCCAATGGCCAGCAATGTAAGAGGCTTTCCTTTCCAATGACCACCACACTAATGTATTGTGAGCTGTGGATATAGTAAATATAGTAGGGGTTCCCTCATGTTATAAAGGGCAAGAAACTCTGGTCTAGATGATGCTGGACTGCGGCCAGGAAATACGTTTTATCTAATTTTTATGGTAACTTCAATGTTAACGAGAATTTTTTCAGGATGATAGTTAATGGTTTTTAGATGTGTGTGTGTTTTATTTTATGATCTATTTAATAAAAAAGTAAAACTTCACTTTTTGATTTTTTTGTCCCTTTTAGAGCACATTTAATTAGAAATTTAGCAAGCTCCTGATCAGAGCACAGATATGTGGTCTGGATTATTAGCTATACCTTTGCTAGCCAATACTTCCTGGATTTGATATATAAAAGGCACCTTAGAAATAGCAGTGACGTGTACACATAGCTGGAAACATTGCCAATAAACGGGGGTGATTCAATTTCCTGGCATCCCAAATTAAATATTTGTGTAAAAATTGTGAATGGAGAATGAAAAGGGCCCACGTTAGTCTCTAATTTAGCAGTCTAGTTTAATTTTAAAAAATGTTATTCAGTGGTTGTGTAATGTTGAGGCTCGGTGTGTTTGTGTTTACATCTCAGATTTACTTTCTTTTACCAGCACTGGGTCTGTAATCTGGGAATTTACTGTGTGCTTTCAGTGAGACGAGTCTAAACAAGGTTGTGAGGAAATGACTGGGTGGATTTTAAAGTGTCTAAGTTTCTTAAATTAGTTTCTTGCTCATGCCATGTAGTGATGACCACTTATGATGAAGCAAAATTTCTCCGACTGCTGTGCCAGTAAATTTCATGTAATAATTTTGTTATGTTATAAATCGCTCTGTCACATTACTTCCAGCAGGCATGCAGTCTGAGCTTTTGTTTTATAGGTGGCCTTTTTTACTGCCTCGGAGATTGATCATTATGAACAGTCTGGCTTTCTGGCCGCTGTGAGCTAAATTGTAAAAACATGATACATTATGCTTTATACCGTGGGTGGTGAAAACGTGTCCGTACGTTCTGGACATTTCGACTGGCTGTGCTCATTAAAGGGTCTGACAACTCTGAACAAATATGGAGTAATGGTTAGATATGGCACAATTTAAGGAAGGTTTCTGCTATGGAGTTATCAAGGGTCTGCACAGCTGCTATGGGTATCATAAAGAGGTCTCACTCTCCTTGATTAATGTTTTAAATTATGGAGAATTTAACAGTAGGTACTGAAATGTGTAAAGGTGGTCAGGAACATCCAGAACTCCCAGAAACATTTGAATAAAGTGGGTAAAGCAAGAATGAAATCTCAGTTGGGGTATTTAAGACTTTTGGGCATCACCATCACTAACGTGATGAACTTGTGTTTCAGTTCTAAAATCGATGCCCAATTCCTAACCATTCCTAACTTTTATTCTGGTGCCAGTTTACTTTTTTTACATATGAATAATAATTATTGTCTTTGTTCTTATTATAGTGATGCAGATCAACCTAAATTGTAGATAGAATGTTAGAGGCAATATTTCACACAACCTTTCCCCAAGTGATTGCAGCAATGACCAAACTTCAAACCTATATATTTATAAATATATATATTCATATATATATATATATATAATAGTTTTTTTCATAGGGCTGCCTGAGAGTTAACTTATGCATTATTAAAATTGATTATATGACCAATAGGCTAGTATTATGCTCGCAAATTGTTTTAAATTTTGTGGCTTACTAAAGCTACGTACACACGTCAGATTTTTGTCGCCCGATAATCGGCATCGGCCAATTATCGGGTGAAAATCTGCCGTGTGTACAGTTGGTGTCGTCCATCGTCCGGACGACCGACCTGCCGGATCCACGGACGATGGACGACAGCCGATCCTAATGAAAGGGAAGGGGAGAGCGCGCAGCAGGGTGCCGCTCCGTCGCTCCCCCCCTCCCCTCTCCATAGAGCATGAACGGTGCTGTATGTACAGCATCGTTCATGCATCGTGCACACCCTTGTCGTTGAAAAGGATCGTGAAAGATCCTTTCCAACGACAAAAATTGGAAGTGTGTACGCAGCTTAAAGCATTAGTCCACCAGGAATCATTTCACTTGTTTGGTCTCAAATATCTTTGATATGGGGGGGCTTTGTTGACAGAATTTTTCTACCATAGTTCCTGGCGTTGCTTCTTGATTTTTGGTGTCTTTGCTCATCTTTTGAGCCTGCCTTCATAAAAAAGAACAAATTAAAAAAGTTGCATGTTTGGAATAAACTCCTAATACCAGTGAGAGGTGAGAGGTATTGCTACCAGGATAGTAAAAATCGCCAACAGTGGATTTCTTTCCTCGCCCCTTCTCACGCTTGACTTTCTTTTATTTTTATTCAATTGCAGAGTGTCCTTAGGACTTTGGGCTACAAGTCAGTGTAAATGGTGGTAACTTTAACAATATAAACAAACCTACACAGATGACTTGCAGTTGGCATGTTGCTCAGCTTGAAGCACACAGTACTTAGTATCAGGTTAGGGAAGACATACAACTCTTCAGAATGTATTTTCTGGTGCTATCAATTGAACAATAGCTTATTGTGGCTTTTATAACATGTCAGTAAGCATGTTTTTTTTTTTTTTATTGACAAGCTGTACACCGACCTCAATGCGGAAGTTCCTATTCTGTAACTCTAAAAAAGGTGTTTGAATTCCTGAGATAAGAACATAATCTGAAATGTATTATATTAAAAAACAGAAGCAAAAAGCAGTTTAAAATAGCATGTGAAAATCCTTGCAATACATATAGCAGATATATGTCACATTTGATTCTTACAGTTTTTTAGAAAAAAAAAAAGCTGGAGTTTTTCCATTAGGAACTTTTGACATGTACTAGTGTCTGATATTGACCTAAACTCTGACAAGAACAACTACATTGCAGGCTCTATGCCTCCCGTGTGTATTGGCTGTAAGCAGTTATGAATACAGCATCCAACTAACTTCCTGGATTTTGGCTCCCCTTTCACTCTCAGCTGATTAGAAACCCTTGTGGTTTTCCCCCCTCTATTTCCTGTATTGGCATAATTCCTACTGCAATGTATCTGAATTACTGTACTCGGTATTTGGCAAACGTCATCAGTTATAACATCTGATTCAGCGTTAGAACACATCAGCCATTTGATTTCGATCCAGCACTGGCTCTTTGTTGGAAATAAAGAATAACAATAATATTAGAGGTGAATTTACTGAGCTGAGTGTATTTACTTTTATTATGCTGGTAATGTAGGCTTTGCCTGCAGCATGTTTAGGGAACAAAATGTCTAATGTCTCTACGACAATCACACACCCACTCCAAAGGCCAGTTTAGTTTAGAACCCGGTAATTGAATGCTATATTTAGGGCCTGTGGAACAAAATCTTTGCAACTAGAGGTAGAACATACAAACTCTATTAGGATGAAATCTTGGTGGAAGGTTATAACCGATGACCCCTAAGTCACCGTGCTGCCACCATTGGTTTCATGGTGCTATATTTTATAAGTTTATTCAAATCACCTTTTTAAGTAACACGGATAAAGTTTTTTGTTGTGTACATACAAAGATTATATTGTACTTATATAATTATAAATATTCCTTTGTTCATGCAGGTGTTTCTGTACAAACTGAAAGATCATGACGAGTCTCCTCTTGGTTTTATTTGCGGTGGTGTACCTGACCTCAGCACAGTCACAGATTAGTCCAATATCCCTTGAGGAACTTGGATCGGACATTGGAATTCAGGTGTTTAATCAGGTGGTGAAGACTAAACCTCATGACAATGTGGTCATGTCCCCCCATGGAATTGCTTCTGTGTTAAGCATGCTTCAGCTGGGGGCTGATGGGAAGACGAAGAAGCAGTTGACAACAGCAATGCGCTATAAAGTCAATGGTCAGTTTTCTTTTTGTTTTTCTGACTATGCTTTAAAATGGAAGTGTACATGTTCAAAATTAATGTTCAGAAGCATAGCAATCTTTATACAGTAAAAATAACAATATTACACAGTATGTATATAGCACTGACATTACGTAGCACTTTACAAAGTCCAAAGTCACATCACTAGCTGTCCCTCAAAGGGGCTCACTATCTAATGTCCCTATCATAGTCATATGTCTTTAACACAGTCCAAGGTCATTTTTGGGGGTAAGCCAATTGCCCTAACTGCATGTTTTCTTTGTAATGTGGGAAAAAAATGGAGTACTTCGATTAAACTAATGCAAACACGGGGAGAACCTGCATACTCCATGTAGATAGTGTCCTGAGACTCAAACCTGGGAAAGGCCAGAGTGCTAACCACTGCTGCCTACAGTTGCAATGTATATTGAAGGTTTTATAAAAGCCATCTTGTTTCAAAGATCTGTGTAGCCTCTTTTATGGCTAATGGGGACTAATATTATTATATATTACAATACAGATCAATCAGTGTTTTGCCAAAGGTATTTTACCAGAAATTATAATAATAATTTACACTGCAAATCCTATTCTGTAAGTTAAAAAACCTGCAAGGCTTTATATGTATTTTAGTAATAGTGATAAATAATTTTTAGAATAGCCTACAATAACACAGATATGATTTTCAGTTACATATATCTAAAGCTGTATAAGTTTACTGCTTAATATATGAATCAGCTAGGGTTAAAGAAAACTGTTGGTAATATATAGTCTACAAATATCCCCCAAAATATACAGCATATTGATTTATGTTGGATATTTTCTGCCAGCACTTAATGTTGTGATCTAAATACAGATATTTTTTCTTCTCCGCAGTGGTTGGTAAAATACTAAGACGAATCAACAAGGCCATAGTGGCAAAGAAGAATAAAGACATTGTCACCACAGCCAATGCCGTGTTTGCTAACAGTGGATTCAAGATGGAGGATGCTTTTGTCGGGAAGAATAAAGAGATTTTTCAGTGCCATGTGACAAATGTTGACTTTCAGGATAGGAACACAGCTGCTGCTATGATCAACCAGTGGGTAAAGAATGAAACAAAGGGTGAGTATGTTACAAATGTTCTGCTAGCATGTTTTATAGGAACTGCTCAAACACTGGGGATAGAGGTAAAGGAACCTGATGCTAACCTGGAATTCCATGTCTTCCTGTTTGCATTGCAAATCATCTTTTCCTTTTTTTGTTTTTACTAGTTTGGCTCTAACTTTTGAATGACACTTGTAAAAGTGTTCCTATCTGTTGATCAGTGTGGATTGCTTAGATCTTGGTGGTCTGAATACCTTTTATGCCTATTACTCTAACATTACTGTGATAATTAAAAACAAAGGTACTTTCAAATGAAGAAAAATTATTTTTTATGCCTAGTTCCCCCACTTATTGGGCCCACTTTCCCAATACTAGATGCATGATTGGCTAGGCTAGATTGAGACCTGCCTAGGGATCAAGTGATCCCAAACTGCTCCCAATGGCTGACCAGCCGCTCACTCACTTGCACCGCGGAGCTGGTTCCTAAAGAACCAACGTCTTCAGATTTGACAGCAGGCGGCAGTTACCAATACTGAACCATTCACAGCTATCCTTATACATTCTATATTGGGCTGGCAGGTGTAGAACCTACTTGTAGTGTCTCCTCTGAGCAGCAAGGAAGCAGTACCTGTACCACAATTTCTTTGCCAGTCTGAACATAGGCTAAAGCTACGTACACACGGCAGATTTTTATCGCCTGATAATCGGCAGCGGCCAAATATCGGGCGAAAATCTGCCGTGTGTACAGTCGGTGTCGTCCATCGTCCGAACGACCGACCTGCCGGATCCACGGACGATGGACGACGACCGATCCTAATGAAAGGGAAGGGGGAGAGCGCGCAGCAGGGTGCCGCTCCGTCGCTCTCCCCCTCCCCTCTCCATAGAGCAGAACGGTGCTGTATGTACAGCACCGTTCATGCATCGTGCAGTCCCTTGTCATTGGAAAGGATCGTGAAAGATCCTTTCCAACGACAAAAATTGCAAGTGTGTACGCAGCTTTAATCTTTTTTGCAGCTGGTCTCTTCTGTATAGCCATTCCCTCTGGACCTCTATGAGGGGCATCTTTTAGGAGCCTGCTCTTTTGTGTTTAGACCCCATTGAAGTCTATACAAATTGCCTCTGCAAGCATGGCCAGCTGATCTGCAGATTATTGTTGGTTGTCAAAATTTGGGATTTACACAATTAGATAAAAAAAGGTAACTGTAATTGTTTTTATTAATATTAAAAGGTATGTTGGTATACCTTTTTACCAAATGGAGATTTATCATGCTTTCCCTGCAGTATAAAATACTGCAAGTCTTTGAATGGGTCCATTTTACCTAATGTTATATTATTATTTCCTGCTGGCACTGTATAAATGCAGTGTATACAACACCCTTTAATATCTGCTACCTCTTGCTATAGAGTATGTACAGTTATTCATTGTAGTACAACTTTAATAAACTACATCCAGTAATCATTTTAATAAAATGGATTTCATGTCTTGTAGGGATGATTGACAATCTGGTATCATCTGATTTATTGGACAGCACTATGACGAGGTTAGTTGTAGTCAACGCACTGTATTTCAAAGGACTGTGGAAATCTCGTTTCCAGCCTGAAAACACAAAAAAGCGTACTTTCCATGGACCAGATGGCAAGTCCTATCAAGTACCAATGCTGGCCCAGCTTTCCTTGTTCAGAAGTGGTATGTAATTTCTTTATTTGTTGGTATTGGACATAGACCCTGTTTTCAAACATTGAGGACTCATTTGCATTACAGCACATATGGTCCCACAGTGTATTTAAATGTAGCACAAACAAATTAGTGCCTTTCAAGGAACCAAAAAAGTTTTATTGAATTTCTATTACTAACAAGAATTGGGTTTTGCCAGGGATGGTATTCATCCAGCTCATCTTTTGATTTTCAGGGATAGAATTTAAAGGTGTTGGTGTGAATATACTCTGGTTCTGTAAACAATTTTTCATTTTACATATGTATGGGCAGGGCTAAAAGCAAGTTTACAATTTTTTTTTAATGTGACAATTGAAGAAATACAAATAAATATTATGTTTTTTTTATATAAAGTTAGGTCCATAAATATTTGGACAGAGACAACGTTTTTCCAATTTTGGTTCTGTACATTAGCCTAATTAATTTCAAATGAAACAACTTAGATGCAGTTAAACAGCAGACTTTCAGCTTTAATTCAGTGGGTTGAACAAAAAGATTGCGTAAAAATGTGAGGAACTAAAGCCTTTTCTAACACAATCACTTTATTTCAGGGGCTCAAAAGTAATTGGACAAATTAAAAAGCTCGTTTCTAATACTTGGTTGAAAACACTTTTCTGGCAATGACAGCCTGTAGTGTTGAACTCATGGACATCTGCAGATGCTGGGTTTCCTCCTTTTTAATGCTCTGCCAGGTCTTTACTGCCCAAAAACAAACAGCAGTTGCTGTTTGTTTTTGGGCCTATCTGTCCAAAGTTTATTCTTCAACAAGTGAAATGCATGCTCAATTGGGTTCAGATCAGGCGATTCAGGAATATTCCACTTCTTTGCTTTAATAAACTCCTAGGTTGCTTTGGCTGTATGTTTTGGGTCATTGTCCATCTGTGTTATGAAATGCCTCCCAATCAATGTGACTGCATTTAGCTGGATTTGAGCAGACTGTATGTCTCTGAACACCTCAGAATTCATCCGGCTGCTATTGTTCTGTGTCACATCATGGATAAACACTAGTGTCCCAGTGCCACTGGCAGCCATGCACGCCCAAGCCATCACACTGCCTTCACCATGTTTTACAGATGATGTGGTATGCTTTGGATCATGATGTTCCACCCCTTCTCCATTCTTTTTTCTTGCCATCATTCTGGTAAAGGATGATCTTGGTTTCATCTGTCCAAAGAATCTTTTTCCTGAACTGTGCTGGCTTTTTTTAGATGTTTTTTTAGCAAAGTCGAATCTAGCCTTTCTATTCTTGAGGCTTATGAGTGTCTTGCACCTTGCAAGACATCATGGACCTAGTCGTTTTTAACATTACAAGTACAAGACCAGTTAAATGTGGCTACCTACTACTAGCTATACCATGTTCCAGATATATAAGAACCTACACAGTTCCCATTTTCCATGGGAACTATTTGGTAATTCTGTGTACATTATACTTTGCCCTGAAGATCTATGATGCCAGAGGTATCCTTTGTCATGGGTGAACCCTGAATAAAGCATATAATCTAAGTTAGTGTTGGCAGTGCAGATCAGTGCCTTTCAGTCTGACTCTATAACATTATTGTCTTTTTTGTTTTTTGAAATAAAATACAGGGTCAGCCAGTACTCCTAGTGGTCTGTGGTACAATGTGATAGAGCTGCCCTATCATGGTGGAACTGTCAGTATGTTGGTGGCCTTGCCCACTGATGAGAACACCCCTCTCTCTGCAATAATCCCTCATATCAGTACAAAAACTCTGCAGAGTTGGATGACCATGACACCGAAGAGAGTCCAGCTCATTTTACCAAAGTAAGTAAGTGCTTGACCTTTATTATATTTCAGCAAGGTTGGGAACAAAAATAGCTGATTTTCTCCCAAACAGTATATGAGACCATCTTGAAGCTGTTTAATGCAAAATCTAAAGAGGTCATATGCAGATAAAAATAAAATAAATGCAGGTCTGGGCTTGATTTCTTAATAACATTGGCAACAGTATATACAATATTATTGGCAATATTTACTGCCAAGAAACATTGGCAACCCTAAGAAAGATACAGGGCAGGGTTTGATCATCTTTGGTCTTGCTGAAATTTTTTAAGAAAGTTTCTGGCACTCTGGAAACACTTGTTATACTGAACATACTACAGCTCTACAATTCCATCCTGCACAACCCACTGAGATATTGGGCCTGATTTAATAAAGCTCTCCAAGGCTGGAGAGGATACACTTTCCACAGTGAAGCTGGGTTATCTATTCAGCAAACTTTGAATGGATGTCCTAAAAGTCATTTGCTATTTGATAGCAAATGTGTTCAATCCTGGACTAGATCCATTGCAGGTTTGCTGGATCACCCAAGTTCACTGATGAAAGTGTATCTTCTCTAGCCTTGGAGAGCTTTTATGAATCGGGCCCACTGTGTCTTATATTTTAAAGCTCTATAAGGCTGGAGAGGATACACTTTTATCACTGAAGCTTGGTGATCCAGCAAACCTGGCATTCATTTTTTTCAAAATAATTTGCTCTTTGTTAGCAAATGTTTTCAATCCTGGACCAGTGTCTCAGTAATTTTTGAAAAAAGTAATTTTCACAACTGATTTGGGACACGAGCTCATAGATAGCAGAAGGCTTGGGATGCTAATGTGTTAAATTGAGTTGAAAAACCCATGCCAGCTTTAAAAATGCATCTTTACACCAATACTTTTATCTTTGATTTAGGGAATAAGGACTTTTTAAAACATTTTTAAGTACATGTTCCAATTGGTCAGGCCCTTGGTGTTGTAGTCTTAGTAAGAAGGTGCAGTTTAAATAGCAAGTGTATGTAACATTGGGATTTAGATGTTTTTTTATCAGTTTGTATAATTGGTATGTAGGTAACAACAAGACACAATGGCCAGCAGACTTGACCCAATGCAGTAAACAGCTAACCGTTCATTACCTATTCTGTTTCAGCAGCTACAGACTTCAGATAACACATCACTGGTTTATGAGCAGAAAGACAGAAGTGAAGTGTGCATGGTTGACGTTTAATTGCATTGTAATAATATAATCATGGTTATATTGTGTGTTCTCAATTAGCCATGGTATTTATGTTGGGTGGGACCAGTCTGGAACTCCTAAAAGTGTGTGCACATCTGTTTGGCTTCCTCATTGTGTACACTATAGATATTGACACACACCCTTAACGTCTACTGAAATGGATAAGTTATTAAACTATATGACTTATGAGTATCAGAAATGTATAACAATAGAAATGTGCCAGAAATGTATCAACTGCACACCAGGAACCTATTAGTTCCCATCTTCAAGCTGTCTGCTAAGCCTAACTAATCTGTGGATGTTGCTGCAATTTAATTTTATTGCTGCTGGAATAGACTTTACATAATGCCTGTAATGCCCTTTCTATTATAAGTTTTTAGACTAGAGGCAGAAAATATCCTGGGGTGCTTGAGCTGTCGACCCATTCACATGGGGACATGGGCATTACATTTCCACCTGCCAGTACTAAAATGTTAATATTTTTTTCATTCATAGGTTCACAGTGGAGGCCGATGCTAATCTAAAAGAACCTCTGAAAAACCTTGGCATCACTGATATGTTTGATTCCTATAAAGCAAACTTTACAAAGATAACCAGTAAGTTCAACTGGTTGGCTATGGCTATATCTTTCTTTTCAGTACTAATTTATGATAGCCCAATTTAACTTTTTCTATCTATCATTTTTTGAATATGTAATATAGAATTTAAAAAAACAAAAAGTGAGTCTGGGGCTTTGCCTGGACAGATGGGGGTCTATCCCCTGGGACTGCTCAAATAAGGCCAGAATCTAAAAAACAGTTGCCTTGATAGATGTTCAGATCGAACTAACAAGAATCCAATGATTTCAGGGAATACCTGGGGTGAATCCAGGAAGAGCTTAGAGCAGGGGTGTCAAACTCTGGCCCACAAGGTCATTTTGTTTGGCCCTCTGAGGATTTGGGAAAATGAATGGCATCTGGCCCGCCTGCCAACCAATGCCTACTGCAGCGAGTGGTGCCGCTACCACAACTCACGGCATCACTCGTGTCCACAGAGTTCTATAGACACAAGTAATGCCGGGAACTGCAGTCCCAGCATCACTCGTTAACGGAGATGTTATAGTAAAATTCTCTGAACACACTCTGAAATATTTATTCAATACTGCATTAACATCTATCAACATTTTATTAGATATACTGTATAAGCTAAAACAAAACAAATTGCCTTTATATTTGAATCTGCTTTAATGTCAATTTTAGATTAGTTCATAGAGGAATAATTAATACTGCAATTTGATTTTCCCTTGCTGTGTTGAGTATCTGTGAATATCTGTACTTTCCAATATCATGTCATTTTCTGCCATCTAGTGTTTAGTAATGACCATTTATATTATCACATACACGTGTGCCATCAAGTGTTCAGTATTAGTACTTCCATCGAAACTTCAACATTTCATCTGTAATCCTGGAAACTTGGTGAACCAATGAGAAGAGAAATCAGAACTGTGATTTCTGTAAAACTACAGACTTTAAATGTTTTTCCATGATCAGTGGCTGATCTGGAGCACACTTGCATTATCCGGGTAGTTCCTATGTCATCAGTTCCTTCCATACCCCTCCAACACCCCAACCCCTTCAAATAATTCAAACAACTCTGGAACAAATTGGCTGGGTACAGCTATATTATAAACATTACAAATATATATATATATATATATACACACACATTGTTACAATAAAAACAACTTTTAACAACCTAATTTTAACTAAACTTCTAACACTCCTAAAATCCCTGAAAATCCAGGAAGGCAACTCCCAACAAAAACCACCAAAGACCAACGGATTGATATTTTTGGCCCCCAGGTGCACCCCTTGCCTCGGGTTCTGAAATCAACGCTACACCACACTCCTTACTGTCCAACAGTTGCTGCAAAACCTGCCTTCCCCTTGGACAACATTCTACTGATGAGTGCTTTTACAAACATTCCATCATTCACCAGACCATGCTATTAACTGCTCTGCCATCTCTCCACACCTAACAATCACCCCACCATAGCCCATACCCTTCTCCTCCTGGCCTTGCATGACTGGTTCCTGTTGACACCTAGTCATGAGGCCTCTGCGCTCATGCTATTTTTTTCCTTGTTGGCTCCGGTCCTTCCTTTTAGTTAGGTCAGAAAAGTCCAAGCTTCCATCCTGCAATACATAGTATAAGGTGGTGTTTAAAAACAAGCTTGCAATCACAGCTCCATCTTCACATGTTACCTTTAACTTTTTTATTTTATTATACCTTCTTTCCTATACCTAGAAAAACAAACCACACTAAATTATGCTTAGTAGTTAAAGAGGAACTAAACCCAAAAGTGCAGTCTGATCCATCCGGAGGTGTCTTCCATCGGGTCCCACGTCGCCCCGGCATTCGCCCGCGAGCCAGCACTCTGGGAGGCCCCATCTTCATCTCTTCTTCCTATGTCACCCGAACCAGGCACGGGATCCGGTGACATAGGTTGGAAAAAAAAACTTGCCGATCTCCCTAGGCATGTGTGAGATTGGCAAATTTTTTTTCCCCACGAAAAGCCTTGCCCAAGATGCTCTGGCATGCGCAGAAGGAGCACCCAAGAACTTCCTGGGATGCATGACGGAGGCATTTAAAACATGAGTGTTGCACTTAAAAAAAACAAAAAGAAAAAGCAACAGAATTTTTACTTACCATAAAAGGCTTGTCTACCCTTTTATGTAGAGTGACATTTCTGAGTTTAGGTATGCTTTAAGTTTTCTAAAATAGTTTTGTATAAGTGTGTAATGGTTGTTTTGTGTTTCTTGAAGGATCAGAACATGTTTATGTGTCACATATGTTGCAGAAAGCTAAAATAGAGGTGAAAGAAGACGGTACGAAGGCCTCTGCAGCCACCGGTAATACTCAATTTGTCATTATATCAGTCTTTATAGTTGGAGGAATGCTGTGAACATATAATAAAGATCATCAGTGACTAGATAAGAACAAAAGGCAAGAATCAAAGTTGTTATTTGACTTGTTTGTTCAGTCAACCTTTTCTTATACAGAGAGGGATTTGAAGCTGATTAAATAACTGTTTAAAATCCTATCATTGAGTGTACAGATGTTGGGTCTTTCTTTTTAGAAGCATGTGAGCAATTATGGGTTGCTATGACTAACCTTATCTTATGAATAGAATAATCCTATATTATTATTATTATTATTATTAAACAGGATTTATATAGCGCCAACATATTACGCAGCGCTGTACATTAAATAGGGGTTAACTATATCTGAGTTATTGTGCTGGCTGCTGTTTAATGTATTGCATTTGAGAGGTTAGAGGGATGAAAACTCACTTTTAAGTGTTGAAATTATTTTGTAATATTTTATTACACATATCGTTTAGATACTTCAATATTAAATTAGAGCCACTCTATTAAATGTCTTATGGCAGTTTGTGTTCCGCAGAATTCCCTTCACTTTTTGTTCTGCTGAAAGCTAGTCAGGAGAAAAATGATAGGGGGATCTTTCTAAAGGCAATTGATTGGGGAAGGGTACAAGTGATGGTGAAATCACCTTTTTATTGCTATTTTTTTATGATTATGTGCCAGCATGCCAGCTGTGCAAATTGAAATTTTATGCATTATTTATGCACAGCCATTTGAATTCTGTATTTGGATTGTTCCCAATTTTCCTTTATTAAAGTATTAAATTAGTAGGGTGTAAATGTGTTATTACTTTACCTTTGTAATACATTTTAGGAAACTGAAAATTCTTAATAAAAGTCTATTTTCACTTTCTTGGATTGATGTTTTAGAACAAGGGTCGGCAAAGTTTTATGGTCATTAGGCCATTTCAGGGGTGGGCGGGAGCACACTAGGCCGGACCCTGAGTCCTGCCCTAATAGATCCGACCACCACCAGGGAATGCCCCCTGAAGTGAAATCCCTCTCCTCCATATGCTATGCGAAGGAGAGGGATTTCCCTTTAGGGAGCTTTCCCTTTTTACCGCGTCGGTGAAATATCAACATCGACCGCAGTACATAGGGGAGCAACAGCAAGGAGATGGCACCTGAGCTCCAGCATCTTTGGAGCTCCAGCGGCTCCGGTAGTTCCTAATGCCCCCTGGCAGATCCATAGCGGCTCCGGAGCCGCAGGTTGCCCGCCAGCTTTAGGCCGAAATGGCCAGGGGGCGTTAGGCCAGAACTACCGGCTAGACCGAATCTGGTCTAAAGGTCGGAGTTTGCTGTCCCCTGTTTTAGAAGAATGGTAATATATTCTAGTGATGTAATGAAAACTGTTAATGACACTACCCAGAATAGTGATTGTTTTCAA
>NC_092861.1:35937221-35951952 GCF_032062135.1 Pyxicephalus adspersus | reverse complement strand
TTAATAGTTGGTATGCAACCTGCAGATAGCTAAAATTATCTTTGCTTTCATGCATCTGGCTCTGCTAAGTACTGATGGCCCCATAACTATAAAGGCAGCATCTTATGGGAGGTCAGTCAGCCACAACTCAAGGAAGAGAGGATGAAATGCAATGCAACATAAAAAAGTAACTGATGTTAAATTTTAAAAGCTGGATATCCTATTATATAATCCATTTCTCTTTCAGGTGCTGTCCTGTTCACAGGGCAAATAAACAAACCATAAGGACGTGCACAGACAAGTGAGGCCACTACATCCTGTGCATTAATTGTTTAGATATTGTACAGTGCTTTAATTTGTATGTGAGTTATCAAATAAATGGGATGACATTGTGTTTTTAACTTTTTTTTTTAATGATTTTTATATGGAATTTTGATAACACAAGTTGATGGTATATGTGTTTTTTAACTACTGAATTATTTTTTTCTTGTGAAGTATTTAGGATGTTAATTTGTGTATTTTTATTTTTAAGCTACTTGTAATATTCCATATCACAGTTGTGCCATCTTTACTTGCAGTACTTTCATGTATTGAATAATGTATATATGTCACCGTGCACTATATTGGCCACCAGTCTAGCAGTATTTGTGACCAGAGCTCATGGCCATTGCCACTAAACCAAACACAAATTGTGGCTAGTGTCCTGGACCTTGGCAACCCGCCATGAATTTTGTGGCCAGTCAGAATATTTGAAGGATAACATTTGTATTAATATATTTTTCATGTGTTCATAGATTTATGACTGTTCCATTCATTTTGTCAGAACTGAAGTATAGACTGTACTGTTTTACATTGCTTGTAACAAAAATGCATGTTTTATTTCAAATAAAACTTTCCAGACTGCATCTCATGTTCGAGGTGCTTTTAAATGTACTTCTTTGCATCGTATTTTCTTGTATTCAACATAAAGATCTACTAGGAAGTTCTACAAATCCTGATTGTGTTTTGATATGATATTGACTGCACATCCCACAAAAAACACATAGAAATAACAGCAGCTTTGTTTGTAGTCACTGATCATAAAATTGTGTAGTACCTTGAAACACTCACTGATAGCAAGTGTGTAAATTAGCAGTGCTGGGAGTACTCACTGATACTTGTTAGAAATCTGGAAGCTGGTATTTCTGTCCAACTAAATTGCCTGGCTATTGTACTGTCATGGTAGCTTCAGTTGTCCAGCTGATAAGATATTCTGTCTTCAGATAAAGCCCAGATCCGGGAAAAATGTTGCCCTGGTAATTTGGTTGGATTTTTGCAACTAAATTCTAGATCCTCAGTCCCCCCTGGTTTCATTTTTCCCAATACTGAACAGAGATAGATTTTTAAAGTTGAACTTCAGGCATCCTTTTTTTCGATAGGGTTAGGGGGCTATTACCTTTCCTCAATACCTGTCCAGACAGTGGTGGCCAATAACACAAAAAGGGAGAAATTTCCTAAATAACCAATCAGAACAAAAATTCTGAGAACTTGATTTTGCAAGGAATTGCTTAATTCAGGTTTGCTGAAATTTCACAAATTGCACTTTGATTTCACCGCATGCCATTTCTTTTATTTCAGGCTACTCATAATAAGCATGAAGCAAAAAATGTTGCTTAAGATTCTTTTTCTTTTTTAGGAGTCATTTTGATGAAACATATCTCAGTGCTCATTTCTGTTTCATAATCCTGTAACTATACCAGTTCCTTTTCTAATGAATGCTCATTGTGTTTAACAAAATTGAGATTTGCTGTGTCGGCACGAAGGACATTGGTGATTCACCCCACTTTACACATTTTTTTACAGTCTCCGAACAATTGTAAGAATACAAATGTGCATTTTGCTGTTTGCTGTCATGTCACCCAAAGACTCTTCCATATCTGCAATCTAACACTGGTACACGTTCAGGTTAAAGACCCCTAGCATCTCTAAAGCCATATCTGTGTGGACAGGGCATCAACTGCAGGGGCTTTACAACAGAAAGAGACATCCTAAAATAAACATGTTCTCTGGTCCACCGAGGATTTTATAGTGAGAAGACCCTAAGGCATTCTGTTAAAAACCTGAAGACATCAAATAAATTTAGAAAAAAAAGGGAATAGGATGGAGGTTGGCTTTAACTTTCTCAGATGTTAATAAATTGCCAGGCCCTGTGTAAATTGTTAACTGTCTAGCACTGGCTACTAGAAAACAGAGGGAAATACAAATACAGAGAGATCCCAAAGGAAAACCTGAGATGTGTTTTTTAGGAAAGACAGCGTTAAACACTGCTAATGTCTTGAAATCGCCAAGGTGGAGTCTCATACAAAATTTGTGGGTGGGTTTAAAAAAAGTCAATGTCTTCTCTTAAAATCCCATGTAGTGGAGCTGGAAACACATGAATTGTAGGCACACAACTATATTCACTCTAAATTATTTTCCTACGAGTTCTAGGGCACATGGGCACTCGTGAGCTCTAATCCCCAACAAATGCTGGCCTCATCCCCACTATGTCCTGTGCAATGCTGTTCAATGAGCTTCACATAGTGTATGCAAGGGCATCAGACATTGCATAGCGGAGAATAGAGGAGAATAGATGTCCGATGGTCCCGCTTATGGGTTAGATTGCAGTGCATTTTGTCAACACACTGCTGCCTGCATTTCTGTCCATTTTTCTGCACTGCCCTATTGAGTGTAATGAATGAAGTCAGCATTGCAATAGACAGCCACACAGGATGCTGTGCATTGTTACCTGTTACCATTTTATTTATGATTCAGCCCACTGGGGAAAAATGCTTCATGGGCTTGCTGAACACAATGTGTGGGCTGGATTATGGGTGACAGAGTATGAGAGTTTCTCTTTCTTTGCTGAGTCAATATGACAAGAAGAAGTGTCTGCCATAGACAGTCTGGCAGAGGTGTAAGTGGGCATCATCCAAACCAGAAATAGCACTATAAGGATAAATGGAAAGATTCTCTGAACCAAAAGAACATTGGGCAGGCGTGAGCTCTGAGGGGATGGGATGCAGACATGTTAAAAATAGGTAAGGCTGGAGTTAAAGCGGACCAGGATTTTTACATTACATAAGAGGGTAGACAATGGTAAAAATTACCTTTTTTTTTTTTGGGTTGGGGTTACACTTTTTTAAAAAAAAAATAGTGAGACTCCTATCCCTCTGTCTTTATCGCCACGATGATAAAGACAGAATGGTGCAGAGCCTCCTGGGATACCCACATCACACATCCCAGGAGGCTCCCCACTGCTCCTTTTGCACATGTAGGAGCTTTCAGTTAATTTTTTCCCCCATTTACATCAGCTACTTCACAAGATCTTGTGCCTGCGCAGTGCGAGATAGGCTGACATAGGCAGAAGCCAGAAGACAAGAAATAAATGGCGGCATCCAATGCTTCCTTCAAGCTGGGATGAAGGCGGATAACTGGAAGGCGCAGTACCCAATCCAGGAAACCTTCGAAAGAGCAGCAGAAGTAAAGGCAAGTTTTTTTTTGTTTACTTCCCTTTTAGGTAAACCTGTCACAAAATGAGTCCTGGGCACAAGATGAAAATGCAACCAATTTCAGCTAAAACTGTCATTTAATGATCAGTAAGTCCGGAGATATAGTCAGCTGAAGGTATATACAATCCTTGGCTGTTGAAGTTGGCTGTCCAATCTTGCCTCCGTGGTCATCTTTTTGCTGCCAATCATATTCACATACCAGTAATCATACTTGGAGGACAGAAAGGCTGGAGTGCATAATGACTCTATTGTGTACCTTCATTACCGGTATGTTGTGTGTTTAGTTTTTGCTGGTATTGTTTTTATACTCTTGAAAACTCTTCAATAAAACATGTTAAAAAAAAAAAGAAGTCAAGAAGCTTTCAGGTGTAGAGGCAGAGCTTTAAAAGTTCCTATACGTTTTAGGGACATATAAAAGATATTAAAACAAAGATTTATCCAAGCGCACTAATCATTCTAATAATCTTTTATTATGTGTCAAAGGAAAAATAATTTTTAAATATTTTACACTCTTTTTCAGCTCTTCTTAGACTGTTGATTCATTCTTCTCTTTTTTGTTGACAGGTATTGTGCTACACATTTTATATTTAAGCAGAAATTCTTCAGTAGATGTTTCCCAACAATTGGCCTTGTTTGAAAAAATATGTCAATGTCCTGTTAATCTGCATTGCCTTTTATATTATAAATCACGCTTTTACATTATCTCCTTTCCCATCATGTTCTGTACTATCCACTATTAATCATTTCCTGTTTGGTCTACCATATTAAAAGCTTCCATTTCTTTTTAACTTGTCAGCATTCAAAATGTGTGCTTCTTCAAACCAGCAAAGAGTCTGAATAAAGGAAACATTATATCCCTCCGCAACACATTAAGATTTTATCAGATGTGAAAATCGGAACAATAAAAAAAGTGAAATAAAAAGTAGCCAAGCAAACTCATGTACAGTATAGGTTTAAAAGTCCAACATTTCTTTCAATTATATAAACTACTAACTACTAAGCATTATATTCAATTTCAGTTATACAAACCCATACTGTGAAAGTATGAAAGCTGATGCAATGGTTTCAGGGTTCTGAAGATAAAAAACTTTGATAGCACTAACTTTTCTTGGTATTAAAGAAAATGTCTAAATCTAAGAATAAAAATGTAGCATTACAAATTACCAATCCTAAAATGTGGTGTTGAATTCCATTTACCTTTTTCGATGATTTTACGAAAATTGCCTGTCGATCTTTCCAGAAATACAGTAACCTTTGTATAAGTGTAGTGCCCATTGGTATTGAAAGACCCCCCTAAGGAATAAGGAGTTAATTTTAGCATATACAGGACTGTTCTGGATTCTGTTCTTCCTAGGAAGTGATGGTTGGGTATTGTCTGTCTCAGGGCAAAGTAGGAACAAAGTAGGCCAGACTGCTAACCTCCGGCTGCCGGCTGCCTTAATGAGAATGAGAAATATATGGGAACAAGGAGAAAAACACAGCCATATAGCAATGGTTCCTTTTCAGTCCCGAAATGAACTTTTTGCACAACTTTGTAGAGGCAATTTGTCATACAGTATGTACAGGTTCACAAAGTGCATAGCAGACAACACTATACCTTTGGTATTTAAATCTCAGCAGATTTCAGGATCTGCTTCCTAATACCTAAACATTGGTTTATCTATTGTGCAAAGACAATAATTAACAAACAAGAAATGTTTTTTTCGGAAACCTCTATTTCCATGTGTAAAACAGGAGCTGCCTAACACATATTATTTCAGGTAAATGCCTTCCTTGCTAAGACTAATTACAAGCCCAAAATACAAAACTTGACCATCACTCTTTTGTGCTCTAGTTTTACTTAATAATGTGTTTTATAAACTACGGGTTGTTATTTATTTTTGGTTTATTGACCCATTTTAGCATAGTTTGCCACTTGCTGATGTAGTCAGAGCCTCAGCATAAAGAATATACACTTAATATTAGAGCTGGATGCTCTTAACAACTGATATGACAGCTAAGGTGAACATTCTCTATATTGTCTTATATGACATAGGTCAGGAGCTGCGGAAATCAATAAAATTAACGTGGATGGGCAATGAGAGCTGGCTCCATATATCTGAGATATCTGTTTATTGTTAAATATTGCAGAATTTGGTTATTTGGACAATATTGTTATACCTAGTTTATAGAGTGTATTAAAGTATAACTAAAGCCAAAACTATTTTTTTGGATAGAGAAGTCGTATAATGAAAAGTTGCATGTTTTTTTGTTCTCTCTGTTCCACTGGGGAGTTCTTCCTACACCTCTTGTCCTGTATATTAAACAGGAAGTTAGATTGTCTTTTACGCACCATACAAATTTCATATTTCTGTTGCTGGAAATTATATTTTGTGATTGTTTCCTGTGACAGATGAATGGAGAAGCGTTGTACACACAGCACTGTTTTATGAAGAGAAAAGGGGGAATGGGAGAGTGGCCCCACCGCTTCTCCATAGGAAAGTACAGTGCTCAGTCCTGCTCAATTGTTTACCAATCTGCCAAGATGGCTTGATGAACAATGGCAGAAGACCATTGTACAAATGCTTTTTTTTTTTTTTGCCCTAGATGAGCATAACCATTTCTCTCAGATGACAATTATCTGTTGTTTGTATGTAGCTTTATTCATTTCCTTGGAACATGTAGTGCCACTTAAGGTCTTCCTTACTATATCTGTTCCATCGACCACCTAAAATGTTGGATATTCCCTCACCTTTAGTCTTGGTGACAATGGTCACTGGTTAAATCTTGTCTTTTTGTACTCTTTGCCCTATTTTAGAATTTTCCCTACACTTCTTGTTTTGTAGACACAAGACACAAAACATGTGCTGTGTTTTGACAATTCAAGCCATTACCATTCACATTACAGTCAATGAGCCTGATTTAATAAAGCTCTACAAGGCAGGAGAAGATACACTGGAAGATCAGGAGTGAAGCTGGGTGATCCAGCAAACCTAGAATGGATCTAGTCCTGGATTCAAAACTTTGCTAGCAAATGGTTTTGAAGAAATCTATTCCAGATTTGCTGGATCACCCAGTTTCACTGATGAAAGTGTATCCTCTCCAATCTTGGTGAGTTTAAATAAATTAGGCCCAATGAGTCATTGACACCCATTGTGTTATTTAAAGTCTAATGTACAGCAACACTGCAGTACATTAGCAAGACACTGCAGTACATTAGCAAGGTCCTGTACATTTGGGGTGTCATTAAGAATGCAAGGACATCCAGAACACCAAATCATATCTTTTGCATTGCTATACGTTGCATTAACACACACATTTTCACATTGCAATGTATTTGGCTCTCTCTTCCATTTCAGCATTTTTGAGCTTCTTTTGATGTATGAAGTTGATGATTTGAGAAATCCTCCTAGATAACCTTAAGGCATCCCAGAACAGCCTCATATCAATAATATAGATATAACATCAGATCTTTTTTTTCATGTTCAGTAAATGCATGTCTGGTATGGTATAGGGTAAATGTGAAGTATGTATGTACCAACTCAAGCAGAAATGACAGTACACTGCCAGACATTGCCTTTATCTGTCTTTCATCATTATTATTGAGACATTATCTAGTGCAAGTATCTACTTCTTGGATTGAGATGCTGGCCCGGAGATCACACATTCATATATGTTCTTGGCTGTATTTACAGATGTCCATAAAGAGTGTCCCTTTCTGCCACCTTTCACCTTCTGATAAGTTACAAAGTTGCAATCTCACTGGGGAAGAGGAGTGTACAGAACTTCTTTGTTAGTAGATTATCAATGTAACTGGACTGGAGCCCAAGGACCGCTTTCAAAAGGTGAACTCCAAACAGATAAATACACAAATGAAAAATAATATAGGATCATTTTAGGATCAGTATTTCTGTCCTATGCAGTTTTGGGATTAGCAAAGTTCTAGCATTGTCTGGCAGGGCAGGAGCACTTATCTGCTGTGGTTCAGTAACAGTTTCCGGTGTTGTCCTTTCCTACTCTGTGACTGAACAGTAAAGGAGAAGCAGCAGGTTGTTAAATCTGAGTCACTCTTCTCTTTTCTTCTAATGGCACATACCTTGTTAGAACATGAGCATGGGTGACTGGCTCCTTGTCCGGCTTCTTCTTCTCTCTATGTTCTGTTGTATAGGTAATCGTAAGAGGATGATAGCAAGGCAAATTTGGGTTCCTACATTGCTTTCATTTTAAAAAATTACAACAATAGACATATTAGGTAATTCTCTAGGATACCCTAAATGTGTATTTGAAGAGGGCACTTGTCAATCAGCATCTCAGATTAGTGTGGACATCTACAAATCCTTATGAGAATTATGTGCATATACTTTAGTCCTCTGTGAAAGTCTGTGTTGCTTTGGGAATTGCACATTGGGCTTGATCTATTAAAGCTCTCCAAGGCTGGAGAAGGTAGATTATCATAGGTAAACCTGGGAGATCCAGCAAACCTAGAATGGATCTGGTCCAGGATTGAAAACATTTTCCCATGAATAGCAATTGATTTTTAGGAAACCCATTCCATGTTTGCTGGATTACCCAGGTTCACCCATGATAGTCTATCTTCTCGGGAGCTTTAATGAATCAGGCCCCTGGTGTCTGAATAAATCAATGTATGGCAATATCACACCTAAATTGTGATGTTAAACTGCTGCTACCCCAATTTGCCCACTAGATGGCAGTAGCAGCCCATATAAAGGACCAGACTGATCTTTTCTCCATGCTGGTTGTAAAACATAACAAAAGAAATGCAACATTTGTACACCCTAATACTCATGTATTTATTAATACAAACAGACACAAGCAGAATGACTGGATGGATATGGAGCTGTATAAAAGAATTATTTTTAAAATAGTTACAGAATAATAATAATAAAAAAATATATAAGTAAAGCTATTATAAAGTAAATGAGCAAAATGGGGAAATGGACATGGCAGCTTTGCATTCAGCAAACATTTTGTAGTATCTTTATAAACATTTCACTGTCTGGTTCAGTCATCATTCACCCATATATTTGCCTGTCCCTGACCCAGATCCTTTTCAACATTCTCTCTATTTAAAAAGTTCTTGCTGTGTGTTTTTTGCCATATGAAAGAAGTAAACTCATCTTCCTATATCGGTCATTGTAAATCCTGATTGGAATGTAATAGTTTTCTTGATGTACAAATCATGCTATCTAAATTGTGTCTAAAGGAGTAAACTTTGCTAAGCCCATTAAAGCAAATAAAGCCATGATAAGCAACTAAGAGATCTCTATCTGCTGTGGAGCTGCAGTTTTAGCAGATGGAGATCTACCATTTGCCTTTTTATCATTCTAGAGCAATAACTGTCAGCAATATTCTCGTTTTCTGCAGAACTCCTGTTAGATTTGGCTGGAGAAATGCAGGAAAATTGTTCTATTTCCAAATTAATGTATGAGATAATGCAAGAAAACACCAGGACATAGGAAAGTCTTTTCACACGTCAATGATAAAAGGGAGAGTTTAACTTATGTTCTGCTCAATAAATGATATATGATGAAAATGATACCACTCTGGAGTTTCTGGACGTTTTATGGAACCCATGACATAATAACTCATGCAGAGTGCTAACATATATATAAATATATATATATTTATATATATATTTATATATATATATATATATATAAATATATATATATATATATATAAACATATTTATTATTATAGATAGATAGATTTATTATATACACACACTTCTAGCTTTAAATGTAACATGAAGTGGATAGTCAGCTTCTTCCAACATCATCCTTAGATAGAGTGTAACTATGATGTCTGACTAAGGCTTGCCAGTCTACTTGGGTAGGACGTGGCAGAGAACAGACTTGGCAGCTACTAACAGACATATAAATCTTGTATGTTGCATGAAAGCACATACAATGTATTATTGGAATGTATTCTTTGTCCTGAGGTCTATATCTTCCTGATTGATTCTCACTTGTGTCATGTCAATAGAGCCAAGCTCAGGGTTTTTTTCACCATATCTGTTCAACCCATTCCCACTATCGGTGAAGCAAGCCATGGTTGTGACACAGGCTAGAATTCCAAATATTTGGCTTTTCTTCATTATTATTATTATTATTATACAGTATTTATATAGCGCTGACATATTGCACAGTGCTGTACAAAGTCCATAGTCGTATCACTAGCCGTCCATCAAAGGGGCTCACAATCTAATGTCCTTACCATAGTCATATGTCATTACCACAGTCTAAGGTCAATTTGGGAGGAAGCCAATTATCCTATCTGCATGTTTTTGGAATGGGGGAAACCCATGTAAACATGGAGAGAACCTGCAAACTCCATGCAGATAGTGCCCTGGCTGAGATTCTGGGACCTAGCGCTGCAAAGGCCTGAGTGCTGAGCTCTGAGCCTCCGTGCTTCATCTCCTTCTCATGGATTAATGGGATTTTAATGCAGCTTGTCTCAAGGAAGGTGAGAATGACAGTGCATTTATTGCAATATACTATTTATTGCTGCAATATACTGTATTACATTTTTGTTTTTTTAGTTTATATATACTTTAATTGAAGGTGCATCATGGACGTAAAGAAGGCCAATAGCCAACATAAATTGTGGCCAGGAGTGGCACACAGCCAGCCATAAAATGGGTCTGATTTAATAAAGCTCTCCAAGACTACAGATGATAGACCAGTTGGCAAATGTTTTCAATCTTGGTCCAGATATATTCCAGGCTGCATATCATTTCATATTCTCATATGTATTTTCTTTCATATGCTCTGCCCTAGATTTGGAGGCTTGGATCCTGTTTATGTAGTATTAGGACTAGTCAGTAATGTAGGTGGGAGTGGGAAAGAAGAAGACAGATTGCCCAGGGGAAGGCAGTATAAATCTGAACATGTCCAAGCCATTGACTAATCACCTATATGCCTTTAGAATAACTAAAACCATAAAAGTGATAATTTTTACAGCTCTTCTCTGAAAAATGTTAGGCTTTAAATTTTTTCAATTAAAATTTCTTTCCCACCCTTGTATGTCCTATAATATATAACATCAGACTGAACTCGGTTGAAGCATCTTTCCAAATCACCAATATAAAAAAAGCTCCACAACATAAAATCAATATTCTTATTCATTACTGTTGAGACTTATCTCCCATGAATTGATAGTGAGTGGTGTGGTCATACTGACCCTGTTTGGGCATTTGGTCATTAATACCCATGGGACCTTTGAATTATGTAAAAAGATGTTGCTGTGACCTTCTTGTTAGATATAGAAACTCAAGTCACCGATTACCCTTCTCTGACCCAAAAGGTTCTTGCACTTCCAGAAATTCAGAAAAACATTCTTTTATAAAACTATTACCACATGTGCCCCTGACTCCCCCAGCAACTTTGAAGACAATAATGTGTTCAAGAGGTTTGCAACTCATTTTTAAAATCAACAAGTTCAATTTGAAAATTTCTTGACTTGTTGCAATGGGATTTTTGTGGCGAAATTGACTTTGCTTAAATCTTCTAATTCACCCATCTCTGTGTGGTGCTGAGGAACCTACTATAGGGAAAAGTGGCACAAGTCGGTAGAAAATCAGAGACAAAACTTCCAACAAAACACAGAGAAAAAAAGCAGAAGAATAATCATAATACAAAGAGTGCCATTTACAATATCCAAAGGACTGTGGATTAATGAAGAACAAAGAGGAAAAAAGAGAACATTCAGAAAGTAAAAGCAGCACTGTATGTATGTATTTACTGTGTTTGTCAGCAAAGCTAACAATCTACATTCAGATGTAATAGGTTTGCATACAACAGAAACATGTTTGTTCGAATCAGTTTGCAAACTAGTGAACATAGTATTTTTTTTTCTCCGAATTCTTCAAACAGTTCTGCATGTAAATATTCAGGAGCACAAAATATTTGCATGTTGCCGATTTTCCTGCATCGAGCATAACCTCTCCTGATCCCATACAAGGTAATCAAAAGGTCCAGGATCAAAGATAGAAATATTTTGTATAGCGACTGGAAATTAAAATAGCTAAAAACTGTTTAGGACCTATAGAAATCTATGGAAAGATACATTTGCAGTACAGTACTCAGGTTGGGATATAAACCTTCAGCCAGGTTGTGGCTACTGGACTAGGTAAGGTATGTAGGATAGTTTAGGTCAGAGGGGCAAGCTGAACTCCAGGCTCCAGATATTAATGACACAAATGAATGCACCACTGTACTTAGAATAAATTTACTTAAATAAATTTAGTAGGGGTGATTTGCAAGTCAGAACTCTCTTAGTTAACATGTAAAACCGGGGCTTTTTGTTGCCCACAAGGACTTGTGTTGGACAGCCCTACACTATGGGCCTGATTTATCAAAGCTCTCCAAGGCTGGAGGGGATACACTTTCATTAGTATAGCTGGGCACACTTTCATCAGTGAAAAGCAAACCTGGAATTGATCTGGCCTAGGTTTCAAAACATTTGCTAATAAATAGCAAATGACTTTTAAGAAATCCATTCCAGGTTTACTGGATCACCCAGCTTCACTGATGAACGTTTATCCTCTCCAGCTTTGGAGAGCTTTCAAAAATCAGGCCCAATGTGTATGCAGACACCCCAATGTTTCTCCATAACCTCAACTATCAGACCAAATAGTCCTACAAGACTTACCTAAACTTGGTAACCCACCCAAACTATCTAGTAAATCTGTATCCAATCATGCAAGTCCTTGCATTACAGGTAGGTTGAAAGTAGAGTGTATAGACAGTTTGTAAGGTGTATGGTAAACCTAAAAAAATTAGTTTAAAGAGTTTTTGGAAAGTTGTTTACTGTATCTTTAGTGCCACAGAGCCATGTTTTAGCCATGACCTCGGCGTTGAGCAATGGCAAGAACACAAATTCCTCTTCACCTTCTGTGCAGCCTACTACAGACATGTTGTAGAAGGAGCTAATAGGTGACTAACAGAATGTTATATAAAGTTTCCAGAAACCCTCCTTCTATCCTCCTCCAGGTGTTTTTTGTACTTGTGGAAAAAGTTCACATTCCCTAGATCACCATGTCCCAGAAGAAGACATTGTAATATCATTGTTGACTAATATATTCTACCTCTTGGCTTTCAGAGGTAGAAGAAGTAGTTAAAGATAATCTTTGAATTTGTGATCCAAAACTGTCTCTTTTTAAATTCATTGCAGCAGTTGGCCTTTACTTTTTTATGTCATTAAATGGGACTTTTTACTTTATTTACATAGCATTGGGGTGTAATATTTAAAGCTGAACTCAGGTTACTTACTATAAGAGAGGCACATTCATACTGCTCTGTATTTAAAATACATTATTAAATTGATTTTTCAAATGTTTGAAAACAGAAGTAGTAGAACAAGGAGCCAATTGGTATGTGCTGATAAGATGCATGCTGATAAAAGTGAAGTGACATGGAGATGAGCTTATCGCTTTGCTTCTGCTTTCTCTGTTCAGTCTGAGACAGGCTGGGTTTTCCTGGGCTCAGATCAGAGGAAGTGGGTTAAAGCTGCTGGCCATCATATAGAGGACAGCCAGAATCAGATAAAAGTACAGCAGGGAAAATCTGGATTGAATGTGAATTTTGCAGCAAAATGTGCTTTTTTTTTAGCTAGGCCTGTTAAAATTCCCATCTGGACACTGCAATGTAATCCTCTAACATACAGTTCCATAACATTAGTTTTGTATACCTATTATTATTCTGGACATTAACAGTCTCTGCAAGTACACATGACTGTGGAACAACAGATAACCCACAGACCTTCACTTACCATCATACCCCAAAAAACATGCCCCCCATTAATGGCAAACTCAGTTTATGATCAAATGGCCTGCAGGCCTTTTATTAATAATCCTAATAATAACTACATCAAACTTCACATTGACAAACCATTCTCATAACATCCAATAAACAACCTAAAACCAAAACAACATAAAACAACAGTATAAATAACAAATTCCCAATCAACATCTTCTGTTGCTGGTCCTCAAAAACATTCACCGCATCAATTTGGATCTGCAACCTGATATTTCCCAGCTGCACCATTGTCCCACTCGGGAAAGATATCAAAAGCCACTCACAGCCCATCCCACACTAAACTTAGCTCACCTTCTTTCCAGACTCTACAACAAAGATAGGTCCCTGACCCCATTGATACTGACACCAAAGAACACTGTCCTTGAGGACCTCAATTGTCTGCCCCAACCCAACTATTACCGACTGGTGCTTGCTTAATCTGTGCAAAGTAACAGGTATGGACCATACGATACCTAACTTTACCTTTTATTTGCTCCACTGCTACTCTAATCCATCATCTTTCATTATCAAAAAGTGATGTTAATGGTAAAATGTAGTTCAATGCTCCCACAAAACAGAAGACTTTTTTTCAGCAAACCACAAGGTGGTAATGGGTATTAATGGGTAATGGGTGGTAGGTATTGAGAGCAGAGGGTTTCTTTGCTGCATTTTGCAGTCTCTACATTCAATTTTTACTACTGGAAAATTCAACAAAATAAATAAAAGCACATCAATCCCTGAAGTTATTTTCCAGCTGTTTTCATCAACTTAAAACATCACCATCAACTCTAACAGGTTGTATTATTAAAATAGGCAATGAGCAAATCATCGGACAAAGATGATTGGCATCATGCTCAACTTTTGTTTAATAAAGCAATTAAATCCATCTTATTCTTTGGCACATTTGGTGATGTTGATGATTGCAATTTATGGGAACCTAATAGCAACTTGTAGAAATCCAACACAATCTGTTTCAGGGTAATGTAAGAAGAATTGATACCAGTGAGTTTAAACTCCAGACGCACCTGGATTGCAAAATAAACATTATGCTTAGGTAGACTAAATAGGATGTAGGTTGTAGAGCTACAGCTAATAAACAATTCTAACAAGCTTATAAGTGAGCTATCTCCTTTTTGCTGGTCTTGGAACATCTGAAATCAGTGAGAATGTGATAATGCCATGAACACCTTTGGTTGATTGAAGTGTTTTTATTATTATTATTATTAATATTAATAATAATAATAATAATATTAATAATAGTAATATTAAAATAATAAGATTAAAATAATAAAATAACCAGTATTTATATAAGGCTAACATATTATGCAGCACGGTTTTTAGCACTGTTGCATTGTTCTTAAGTAATAAAACCAACCAATAAATATTTGTGGTATATTTTTCTGTTTTTCTCAACACATTTGTCTT
>NC_092861.1:35934425-35936732 GCF_032062135.1 Pyxicephalus adspersus | reverse complement strand
CTTGGGACAAGGGTGGAATTTTAGTCAACCCTTCTTGGCTAGTGGACACCAAGGACCCCCTTAGCATATGAGCCAATACCTGTGATGTTGGATTATAATATGAACATAATTGTTACTGTGAGTGTTTGATTGTTGTTAAATTAGGACTGTTGTGGCTATGTTAAATCCATGTTACACAGTCTATTTGATTTTCTTAAGGTAAGGGCTCTGGAAATTGATGAAACCAGAAGTCAAGGAAAAGCAGAAAGTGATGCAGCCTGCCACATTCTACCTATACCCAAATAACTAGTTCTGAAAGGAAGGAATACATAATATAGAAATACACCCGGTAAGGTATGAATAATATTATAATACAATATTGATATAGCGCTGACATAATACACAGCGCTGTACAAAGTCCATAGTCATGTCACTAGTTGTCTATCAAAGGAGCACACAATCTAATGTCCTTACCATAGTCATATGTCATTATCTAAGGGCTAATCACAGTCTAAGGGCAATTTTCGAGGGGAAGCCAATTAACCTAAATTCAAGTTTTTGGAATGTGGGAGGAGACCGGAGTACCCAGAGGAAACCCACACAAACACACAGAGAACCTTCAAACTCCATGCAGATATGTCCTGGCCAAGATTTAAACCTGGGACTTAGCACTGCAAAGGCAAAGTGCTGACCTCTCAGCCACCATGATATGACCTTATGTTCTTTTCTTGCAAATGTTTTTTCCTGTCTGGTATTTTGTTCTGTAGTTCGAGTTGTCTTTTACACCTTTTACACTTATAAATCTCCCAGTGATCTCCCAGAGTGATAGGAGAAGACACATGGTTAAGATTTCGGAAACCCAATCTAAACTCTTTCCTGTTCAGTCTGGGTCAAGCTTTAAATTGTGTCTGCAACTTTCAGTACCACTTCCTATAATGCATTTTGAAAGAAGAAATACAATTTAAAGGCTTCTTATCTGTTCTCCTTTATTCTGCCAAGAACAATTATGTGCAACTAAAACCCTGCAATTAAAGAGCTCAGATGAAGAAGTAAAAGGTGAGTCATAGATTGGCTATCTGTTAACACGTTCAGAGCTCAGTGGTCTAATGCTGTACCTGCATCATACATATCTCCAATATGTCTAGTGCTTCCCCTGCATCATGTATATCCAGAACCACCAGCAACTCATCAACATGTATCAATATGACTTTCAGCTACTATAGCATTAGGCAGTTATAAAAGTTATCCATGGCATCAATTTGCAAGTTAATAAAAAACAGACTGAGCCATGATTGCAGAAATTATAGATAGGATTGGCAGAATAAGATACGTTTCTGCATCCTTCATCCAGCAGGATTCTTGTATTGAAAAGTCTGTTCTATTATTAACCTCCCATATTGGCTTCATTTGTCATCTAATCTGTGTTGCCAGTGAGCTGTTGGTATTATTGACACTGAGGTGCCTATCAGCCTGCTCTTTCCCTCCCATTGTACACCACTATGTATGCAGGCCTGTTCCCAGCTGAGTCTCTGTTCCAGGATCCGTATAGAAAGAAGTGATTCATGATAACTTGAGACACTTGGGTATAAATTAGCAGCATTTAACCAAATGAAGCAGATAAATATTCTTTGTGCCTTGAGAAATTTTAGCATTCCTTTTTTTTTGTGCTGATATCTTGGAAATTTTCTAACACAATTTTGCACTATATGCCGATAACACTGTACTTGTGTGTCCGTTCCACTTTGTTGGCGACAAATGTTTGACTCTTTTGTGTGACATTTGTAAGAAAGGCTTCCTTGACTCGGTATAATGAGGATATATAGTACAGTGTAAGAAGCTTTTCTTAGAGAGGACAGGATGGTCACAATTATACCTGTATATAAGCCTTTCCTTCCTGCAAGATTGATAGTCTTATTACCCCTTTCTGAATTGTTAATTGTTATTTCACTTAAGCTGTGGAAGGATCAGCACAACATTGTGCTTTTGAGCAAATGGGATGAACAGAATGGTTCATTGCTCTGTGTGATTGTGTTATTAACAGAAAATGTGGAAAATGTGGAATATGAAGATGATTACATGCCCATTCACTCCAGTCATTAGTGTAGAAAGTTTTCCTAAATTGTATACACAGCAGTGCAACCCTTAGAGATTTAAATTTCATCAGTTATTGTAATATACTGTATTCAATTTTGTAATGTCTATACAGGAAAGGCTTAAATTAAAGTTTGTATATTTGAATAGGTGAAACTTAGAAATGGCAAGAATAAAAAACTCAATAATTATATTATTAAAAAAATATATATTAGAAATTTTGAATACTTAAAACTC
>NC_092861.1:35928354-35933195 GCF_032062135.1 Pyxicephalus adspersus | reverse complement strand
TGGAGAGAATATAGTTACTAAGATCTCCTTCCAAAGGTAAGTTGCCCTACTTGATGTCACTGATGTGACTTTCCAGTCTGCATGCTAGTTCCAGGTCAGGCACATTCCTGATGCCTACACGTACCTGCTGCTTTCTTTCCAAATGCTCCTGGATACTTTTGGAGCTCCAATTCACCTATTTATGTTAATTTTGACTTGTGGTCTTAAAGTCAAGGCTTAGCTTGCCCGTTCCTTTCCCCCATCATTTTATCTCATTGATAGACCAATAGAGTGGAGTGGAAATCAGGAGTAAAACTGCAGGTCTAAGACTACTTATTGGTCATCTGAAAATCTAGAAGTTCTATATTTCTGCAGTCCTGTCTCCTGCGAGTTGGACAACTACAATGTATGTTTCTAGTGTCCTAGACTCAAATACTCTCATCAGGGACCAAATTAATATTATTTTTTTTGTTTTGGCTGAGCCCTTGCTCTTCCTATTTCCCTGATTTTTTTAAGGATTGAATATTTAGGTTTAATATTTCACTTATTTATACCTAAGTCAAGAATAACAAAATAACTCTCAAACTGGCAGTGGATCCAGAGCCAAATTCCTTACCTGACCCTGCAACATGAGTGATTATTTAGGCATAAAAATGAGACTGTTGTAATGGTTCTTTTTGTCTAAACTGGGAAAATGTATTTATTCATAAGGAGCCTTAACCTAAACTACATATGCATCTTTCTTTAAATTACATATCATATTTCTTCCTAAATTTTCTTGCAGAAGGCGCAGTCACTCTTTGGACTCAAAACAAATTCCATAGGCTGATTACTGTTTGCTTGGAATAGGCATCTTTTGACTGATTACTTAGAAAAGGCACTTTTTGTTAGGCGTTTGAATTTCACCTCCGATCTCCTATGGCTGTGTCTCCACTTCATACTGGCAGTCCCCTCTAATAAATACTCATTTGTTGCTTCATGTAGCATGCATACATGTGTGATGGTAATCACATCCCCAAGCCTAATTTTACGCTTAAGAAAATAACCAAGTATTTCCAGTGCATTTTCTGTAAAGATCTATTAAAATGTAGGAATCATCCATTTTCCTATATAAGCTTTCTCAAAATTGCCTGTTTAAGTTATGCTTAATTGGCTATTACTTCCGGGAAACTTTTTTTTTCTTTAAACAGGATTTTTGTATTGTATGAATTAGGTAATTTCAAGAAAACAAATATGTAGCTCGGAAATGACCTGTGCTTTTTGAAATATTATATAAATGGCATTGGGTTAAAATATGTCAACTGTTTTTGATGCTATAATACAATGTCCTGGCCTGCTCTCAGTGTCTGGCACCTTTATTAACCTCCTTTGCAGTATAAATATTAGGTATTTTTAAATGTAAAAGTGGTACATTTAAAAATACTTTGCATTTTAAATTTACTGCCTGGTCCCGCCACCTAGGGCCCGGCCTCTGCTTCCCCTGGCCTCGCGTCCCCATGTTCACACGCCGGGGACGCAGATGCCAGTTCGGCATTGTCAGGGTACACAGATGCCCGGCCTGCATCATCAGGGGAATAAGATGCTGGGCATCGCTTGAGGACGCCACGGGCACCGCTGGAAGACACCATTGGAACATAGGAACCAGGTAGGACTTTTAAACTCTCTGGGTTACCATTTTTTGCATGGAAAATTCACCCCGAGCCACACTCGGGAATACCGCCAGGGAGGTTAAGTATTTGCCAAAAGCTGGTTACCTATACAGTGTAAATGGTTCCAGAATGGATTGGTGCATGCTGGAAATTAAAATATATACAGGAAGTCAAAGACAAGGATCCTTGCAGTTGCCGCTGGCAGAAGTCCCAAGCAGAAAGCTTGTGTGTCAATCACCAATGTTTTCCAAAACACACCTCTGATTGGTAAGACTATTAAAGTGATATAAGTGTAGGGCCCTAACCTCTTGTATAGACATAAGTCCATTTGTATAAGACATATGGTCCATAGGTTCATCAAGTTCAACAACTAGGAAAATAAACATCTCCCAGATAAAAACCCAGTAGACATGAATACTTTTATTCTCTTTGACAGGATCCAACCCCGACCCTGGCAAACCAGGGTATACTTTCTATAGGCCTTCCTGGCATAGGAAACCCTACTGATATCTTTTTGTGATGGTTGAATCTGCTCAGGGGTGATTTGTTCCAGGCATATTGTGCTATCAAGGCTCGTTGTTGCCTAATCACACATATGAAAGCTGTTTTTTAAGGAACAAAGCAGACATTGTTTCCCATTGGCTCATGGCTGTTACAAGTGGATCAACCACACCTTGGTGAGGAGTACTCATAAAGAGATTTAGCGGTAAAGGACCCAGGCCAAATCCTATCAAAATATTGGAAAATCCCAATTTAGTGTCCTGTGCAATTCGAAGAAAAAACGTAACGTTTATGCTCTACTGGTATTCTTTCCTTGTATTCCTGCCAGTTACATCATACATGACCCTTATCATTATTTCTGAGATGGTCCCATGCATAGGCAGGATTTGCCACTCACTTTTTAATTCCTTTTTTGGTTTTGTGGGGGATTGTGGTGTTTTTGTGTTCAGGATTTTAAATATAGCCTTTGTCTTTATTTTGGAATACATTTTCTTGATGTCCAATTGATATATATATATATTTGTTAATTTTCATAATATAAATTAGATTGGAACTATGTATGTGTTCAGCTTTTTAATTTGTGGTGTGGAGTAGGGGCAGGCAGTTTGTTTCCTTGCTGTAATATTTGGTAGCCCCGATCTGGCACACTGGGGGTACAAATTACCTACTGTACGTTTGAAAATACTGGCAGCGTTATGCAAAATGAAGACACATCAGGTATTTCTTACAAATTGCTTATAAACAACAGGGGTAGCGAAATGATTTGTAAATATATATTTATATATATATAGTGTATGTTTTTTACTTTAATTTTGCAGTACATTGGAACCCTAAAAGCACAATGCTATACAAATAGAGTATTATCTTTTTTCAAATCCAGACAACTTACTTATAATACCTAATTTGCTAAAGTGGTTTACCACATGTAAATGCTACAAATTCAAATTGCTACTTTTAGCATTTTTTTAATTAAATAGGCATGCTTGTTACTCATATACTGCAATGCACAATCAAAGTGGCCAACTACAGCAAAATCATCTCTCTAGTCAGTCCCTACAGTGCTAAATGCCATATACCTACTCGCTTACAGTATACGATCAGGCTAAGGATAAGAGAATCAAAGCCTGATATTGGCATGGTAATAACCCCCGCTAAAGCTTTGATGCTGATGAGTTTTTGACAGCTCAATGTGACTGGGAACTACATGGGGTGGTAGGGGGACCGAAAAAGACCCCCTGGACATCATATCACGATTAGGTGTTTAACTTCTTCACTTAAATTTCTTCACTAAAAGAGGATATCTTGGTGGGTATAACACTCTGCGTTATAAGAAAGGCAAGAGAAAAAAGTTTTTTTACCCTATATGTTGAAAAAAGGTACTTTTGTGCTTTAAGACTCCAAATATTATTCCAAGCATTAAGTTACTGTCAGCTCAACATGAATACAGTAAGAATGTCTCCACTTCTGGGAAAATATACTTAAAATATTAGATCTTTTCTAAGCATGAGGTTATAACTTCCATCTTCAGATCTGGGAGCTCATGTATTTTTCCAGTCACACAATTCTGCAGAAAGCTGGCATGTGCATGCATTTTGATAAAAGGACACTTTGCAGACTTGTTCAGGGATTTGCAGGCAGGTTCCCTGCTGTCTGTCTTTTACTTAACCTGGTAGTCTAAATACAGCCATTGGCAAATTCTGGTAAGATATTTGAGCTCTGAACAACTCTGAGCATTTGATAAGTAAAATATACATTTTAAAATACACAATACACCAAATATAGGTTTTGTATTGTGAGCCTGGTCTCCTTTGCAGACTTTCTGTTCGTACCCTTGAAGGTTTTAACGTCTCACGTCTAATGTTTCCTGCATAATAAGTAGATTCTTATTAAAAAGACATATTATCATAGTATTTACAGGCTCTGTTTTCCTCATCTTCAAACCCTTTTAATGAGCTGCTTAATTTGCTCTATGTTACTTAACCTCTGAACTACAGAATGCCAAATGTCTTAGCTTACTCGCCTATGCAAGCACTGGAGGTAAAATGGAATTGTATATGCATTTCTTACAGCTCATTTATAGTCTATCATTCTCTGATCTTGGCATACTTTACCTAGGTCTTTGGAAAGCTTTGACTTCTGAACATGAATTCTATAATGTGTTTGTGGTACTGAACCAGTCCAGAAGAAGATGACTGAACTGGAAATAAATGATCAAAGGTGTGTGAAGGAAGAACTGCTCTTCTTGCCCACAGCAGCCAACAGGAAAAGGATATTTCTTTTTGAATTTTTGGGTTACTGCTATCCTGAGTTTGTGTTGAATTATCAGAACTTGCAAATTTCATTGATCATGAACTGTTGGCAAAAAACTTTGCAAGTGCACCACACAAACTAACACCCTATGATGCAGTGCATAGCCTTTGCCCCTTGTCAACTTTGCATAATATGTTGGCGCTAAATAAATCCTGTATAATAATAATTTTAATAAAATACAAGAGACAGTAATATAAACAAATAATTATCCCAACCCCATTTGGCTTCTCATGCCTTTATCGTGCCACAAAAGCTTGCTTATTAGCCCTACAAATGGACAGAACTGAATGACAAGATTGCCCCCTTTGCTTGATTGTGGTTGACAGCAAAGTTTAAATTTCAAGCAAGATTCAGAAAACTATTTGTAAATGAAACCCAGGTACATCTGCTCATCCTAATTGT
>NC_092861.1:35924459-35926237 GCF_032062135.1 Pyxicephalus adspersus | reverse complement strand
TTAAAACATGTATAGGCTTCTAAAAGTGCAATATGTTTGATAAATCTTGCCTCCAACTTGTGGACTTATGGAAAACTTATGTCTAAATAATGCCATTAGGCGGTCGTTTTGTTGCACAAGGAAATAAAAGCAAGTGGAAGTTCATTGCACCTCACTACAATACTTGCAACAATTAAAACCTGAACAATATTTTACCTTTTCATTCTCTATCCAAGACAAAAAAAAGATATTGCTTTAGACATTTTTGACTCTTCCAGCCAGGTACTATCATAGGTCCAAATAAAGTCATGGTTTTTCATGTAATACCAATGATATGTATTTTGCCACTATGCATCTTGCCAGGCACTGTTCCTCTTTTACTATCTCCAAAGAAGTGGTAACATATGAGTTGATAAGTTTCGGGATATCCCAAGTGATAGATCATAAGTCTAGGACATAGTCTAAGAACAGACAATTAACCGGAATGTTTTTGGTATGTAGGAGGAAACCCACAAAAACACATGGAGAACATACAAACTCCACACAAGCATAAATATCAGACAAAATGTTTTGCTGATGCTTCCGTCCAATTGGAAAGATCCATAGTTTCACAGAATGCAAAGGGCAAAGTGCATCAAGCTTATGGACAACTAATTATTGCATAGTCATATTGGAGACAAAATAAGATTAATGAGATTGCAAAGACTCAGTGGCACATCACAACAAGGTACGTGGAGAAAGCAGTCCAAGCCAAGCTTTTAATTACTGTATTTTACTATTAAGACAATGCCAGCACCACTTAAATCTTAAGTTGTAAATATGTCCACCTTCCCATTTGCTACTGTCACAAGATGCCTTTTTAATTTGCATCAGACATAGCTAATGCATGATTAGAAGCTTTCTGATGGGAAAGAGATGAATTGAGGCAGTATGTTAAACATTCTATGCTGTCTATGCCAAAACTTGGGAAGAGTCGACAAAAAACTTTCAAAATCTGTGATCGTTTTATTATTATTATATTACCCAATGAAATCATCAACTGGCAAAAGATTCAGTCAATGTTCTGTTAGTTACCTCTATCTACAAGGACAGAAGGCTAACTGTCACACCAACCCAAATATATTATAGCGTAAGCTATTTTTTTCATTATAGGACTGAATTTTTTTATAGATGTCATCAGACCAGTTAAGGGATATAGTTTAATGATTTTAAAGTAGTCATATACACATCACACATTAAAAGAGTGGATAGATACAATATTTTTGTAATAGTTGCAATATTGGCACATTGAAACCTTTTCTTCTTTAAAGGGTTGGTGATGCAGGGCAAAAGAAGAAAAAGTCCTAGAACGCACAATACATCACAAATATAAATGAATAAATAATGTTTATGGAAATACAATTTGTAGATTAAACGTTTAATATGTTTTAGTTAAGGTAATATGAAATAATACATGTTAATATTTAGGATGTATGACTGGAAGTAAGACGATGGTGCACTTATGCTGAGTAATCTTACTGCTGGTCTTTGAATATTTTATTGCAGTTATAGATTCTTGGGTGATTTTATTGGAATGTTGATGATAACTCATTTACATACATGAATGGACAATATCTGTGTAGGGATTTGAAGGCAAAGCAAAGGAGCTTGAATTTGATTCTAAGGTGAAATGGAAGCCAATAGAGAGAACTACAAAGAGAGGCAGCGGAAGAGGAGTGGAGGGAAGGATGGATGAGTCTGGCTGCAGCATTCATAATAGATTGTAGAGGAGAGAGTCGGGTTAGTGGAATACCAGAGAG
>NC_092861.1:35838845-35922384 GCF_032062135.1 Pyxicephalus adspersus | reverse complement strand
AAATTGTGATACTGGGCCAGGGGGGCAGTAGACAACAGCAACAATGAGGGGTAAGGGGCTAAAGAGTCGGACAGAGTGGATTTCAAATGAAGTGAAAATCAGAGAGGGTGGGGTAGGAAGGACTCTGTATGTACAGTTAGGTGAGGGAAGGAGACCCACACCACCCCCTACTTTGTTGCCAGGTCTGGGGGTATGTGTAAAGTGCAGGCCTCCATAGCAGAGAGCAGAAGCAAAGGCAGAGTCAGAAGAGGAAAGCCAAGTTTCAGTGAGAGCAAGAAAGTTCAGAGACTGAGAAAGGAGAAGGTTGTGTATGGAGGTTAATTTGTTGCCAACAGATCTGGCATTCCATAGACTGCCAGAGAGAGGGGGTAAGGACTTATGGCTAGGGTGAATGGGGATGAGGTTAGGAGAAGGGAGTGTCCTACTGAGAGTGTATGGAAGGGGGAGGCTGTGTGGGGGACCAGGGTTGGGTGAGATGTCACCAGAGGGTATCAGTAGAGTAAAAAGGTGCAGGAGCACAGACAGAGAAACAAGGAAAGTGAAAGAGCAGAGAGACAATGAGTTATCAGACTGGGGAGTGCAGGGAGTAGTGCCAACAAAGAGAGAGCAGGATGAATAATACATATTTACAGATAATTGGGAACCATATGCGTACAATAAACAATGTGGCAAAGAGTATAATTATATGTTCAAATCTGTTCCAATTCCTGGGTCAATTCGCATTGCACTTATATTTTGGGCACTTGAGATTTGGGCACGTGACCAGGGTCCCAACATGACCTTGCCTGTTGTTTAAATAGAAGTGATATGGGCTCTGCTTTAATATGGTCTCATTTCCCCACACTTATGTGCTTATCTCTGCCTCTAAACCCATACCATTTTAACTTCACAATCCCTTGCTTAAACACTGTGCCTTCAGCCCTCTTTTATCACATCTTTAGGTAATACACAAACTTGCTTCCCTGCCCTGACCCCCACTATTACCATGGCACCTAACCCCCATTCCTCTTTAATTTTCCCCACCACACTAATAACACCAAACTCTCAATGCTCTCATGAATGCACTGCCAGGTATGCTGTGCACACTTACACATTTTATTAGGACCTTTGGGTGCATCAATTCGCTAGTTCCCTAGGTACACTACATAAGGTATTTATACCAAATATTTGAAAATTATTAAAGTGTGTGGATTTCTGCACCAGTTGTCACACTGACAAGTTGACTACTGACTTAAAACTATGTATACATTATATATGATGTAATGCACTGTCTCAATACATATTCAAAGAAACATATAAGTTTATTATGGTGACCCAAAAACCTAAAAAGGTAAACAAAGGTAATTGTAAACGTAAAAAATAATTGTGATGATAGTTTAATATCGTCTCATCAGTGTAGTCTATGCAGATGTGTTTACAGATGGCTTCATGTGTCTAAGTATGGCAATCAGAACAGTCTGAGAAGGTGGAAATCCCAATCATGTGTAAAGTCATTCTCCCATGCAGTGTCATTACTGATTTATTCATGTGTATTCCTACTTGGGATAAAACTAATCTGCCAGCACTGTTCCCTAAGATCCCCAGTGGTATCATGTGCCCTCTGGCATCTGGAGATTACAGAAAACATAATACCAAGTGTGGGGAAGTCACTAATGAACCAGGAGATTCAGTTCCTGATTGTTAATCTCCAAATTAAAGCTAATTTGAACTATAATGCAATGATAGAGAGTATATAGTCTTCTTATTCAAGTGTGCATAAATTGATTATAATTGACTTAAGAAAGGTCTAATTAGACTGTGACTGTGTGTCACTGATGATGCCCAAGATCTCCCAGGCTGGAATTCTCAGTGGCTGTCTATTGAATTTACAGTCTTACCATAATAAGTGAGCTGGTTCTCATAACAGAAATCAATTTCTGCATAAAGTCATTTGTGTAATGTCCAGAGTTTTAGCAGCAATTGTTTTAGCCTGTATTAGCCTAAACCCAAAAGCAACAAACTTCAATTGGAATGACCAATGCAAACCCTACAGATGTGGTATGAATGGGCTAGTGTCACAATGACAATGTTGTTGAAAGGATCTATAGAGTAGTTGAAAATGGTTTGAGAACCTGTCTGGCTTTTACTGCTATCCCTCACTGGAGGATAAATGATTAGAAGGTCTTACGAGTCTCCACTATCATAATTATGATGACTTACATTGCATTTCTTAATAAATTAATCTAATTCAACATAGCCATCCTCCTGAAAGGTGTATGCTACAGAACAATATAATCAAGTAAGGCTCATTGCTTTTAGGTCTCATTTTGTTGCAGCAATTTGTTAGCACACAACTGATTTATAGGAAACTTTCATGAGAAATAATATAGTCTACCATTACTGAAATTTGAGTTCCCTGGTTCTCAGTTTGACTTCAATGCTCTCTAAACCACTGACCTATAGCATGAATACAAATATATAGTTTTGAGAATTTTTTGCCACTTGTATAGTGTCACTTTCTTATAGAATGGTTCCTTTATGGTGTAAGGGGTACATTTTAGTATAGTTATAGAATCTATTTTCCGTAAGGTTTGCTACCTTCTGTCGCATTTACCTATTGAGTTTATGGTGACACGTGGCTCTTCTAAGGCAGGCTCTTAAACAGGGTAACTGAGACTTGGGGGCCCTCACCATGGATGGTTAGAAGAAACTTTGGGAGACAGGGTGGGTTTACCCTCTGTTCCCAGCGCCTAACTAGGTTGAGGTCTGAAGACTGCATTACTGATGGGGCAAGACTGGTTAGCTTTAGTAAGGAGAAACCAAAAGGATAAGGGACCCAGAGGAAAGGTACTTTAGGACAGGATAGCATTGGAGCGAAATTTAGGATTGTCACTTTAATAGGAAAACCCACTTCTGAGAAGGGATGCTTCTATCACTGCCTGTAATTGATTAAGAGTTTAGTGAGGATGTTAGAGTTCAGCTGTCAGCATTGACTGTGATTGATTTCTACTAGTAGTGAACTACTATGAAACTCTGCTACTCTAACCCCTTTTTTATGTGATGAGTCACAATAACTGAGATGTACAAGCCTATATGAGTTTGTATGCCATATTACAAGACAGAACCTGGGGAAAAACTCATCTGCTCCTCCAAGGTGTCATTGATTTACAGTATGCTTGTTCCTCGACTATAGCGACCAACTCTGATGCACATCAAGGCGTAAATATTTTTAGACAGAATAAGCAATTATGATCCCCTATACTCTTCTTATGATTGAGTTGCTTTAAGCTACTGTGTGAGATACCCAAATGCCTAATTATCAACCATTTACACCCATATCAAGTTCCATATCAATTTGTTGAATATTGATTTAAAGGAAATTTGGCAGTGAAGCATGTGGGTTACTGCTGTTGAACTCCTTATAAAAAGTGTTGGTCAATTGGTTGTTTTGGGCTTTAATACATTCTGAGTCACTCACTTATGCAGTGGGTGAATTTAGATCTGTTGATCTGCATAATTGTTCTGTTTAAAGGCTTAAAGTATTGAATACACCATATTAGCAAGACAGGCAGAGAAATACCAATTCCACTAGGCAAGGTAAGCAAGGGTATTTTGTGTACTTTTTTTATTTTTAGGTTTAGTAAATGGCTCAGAAAATATTTTGTATTATAGAAGAGGGACTTGCTGTAACATTATGACCAATGTTCTACTAACATTTGTTCGGGAGAGCATTAAGCTATCAACATTAAAAGCTGACATTTTCAAAATAATATTTATAGAACTCTACACTACTATCCAAGTAAGCTACCACAGTACTTGAGTAAGTAAATTGTGGGATCATATAGCTCTTAGATTGTAAGCTCCTTGGGGCAGGGTCCCCTCTTTTTCCTGTGCCACTGTCTGTATCTGTCTGTCATTAGCAACCCCTATGTAATGTACATCACTGTGTAAGATGTTGATGCTATAAATATCCTGTTTAATAATATTATAAGGAGTAAAAGTAGGTAGGAACCGCACATGTATAAACAACTAATAAAGTTTAATTTCGAGGCAGGTAGCTAAAGACTATAGTCTTATAATTCACACAGCCCTGCCAACCAGTGAAACCAGATTGTGGACCTAATTCTTTTTCTACTCCTGTAAAACAATACAGACTGGAAGCAGGCCTATGAACTCATCCCTCTAGTCACTGTGCTCTTAGCATATGTGTACTGCAATAAAGCCTGTATAGCAAAGGCTTTCAAGACACTGATGTTAAGACATATTCCTGTTTGTAAAATGTCACAAGTTAAAAACAACACAAAAATCATATTGTTGCATGCCATACGATAAATTCTTTGCTCCTGTGTTCAAAATAAATGTTCATTGTCCCTATAAATGCCTTATACTTTGCGGAAAGCTGCATACCCTTGCTTGAGGCTACAAATCATGCTTTATTCAGAATGTCCTAATTTGTAGCCACCTCATTGTGCAGTAGAGAGTCAAACTATAAATTTAAACACCCTCACCCACACGATGCAAGGGATCATGGGACATGTAGTTTTCCCACAGGCACTGTTCCATTCTAGTAGGAACACATTTTTGCAAAAAATATATTACTCATATATGATTTGTGTGCATGTTGTTCTTTAATAATTGTGAGGACTTTAGATTTTCTATATTTGGTGTTTATACAGCAGCCTAATGGCCATCTTTAAATACCTCTCCCATCAAGACATAGGTATCCACTATTGATAAGCCTACTCCTGTTATTTTGCAGGGATGAGCAGACCAGACTGTGAGATCAAAGTTTTGTCCTCCTTGAAGGCTTAAGGTTAATAACAAAGCCCGAAATGTTTCCATCTGCATGTTTATTAGAAGGAATTGAAATACAAGACCACCTTAACAGCTATTGAAAGCTATCCACGGCTCTGCAATATAATAAATCCTGACACATATATTACAATATTTTGTCTCCAGTGTGCCCCTTTGTGTGTCTTCACATTTACACCACAAAGAAATGGTATGTGATAGAAACTTAAAAGTGCCACTAAGCTATGAATAACACAAAGGAAGACAGCGCTGGCTGGAAAGGTAAAGGCAGCTTTGAAGCTGAAGGGGGTAAATCTAGGGCAACTGCAAGAAGTATTTTGCTAAAACAAAAACATGGCAACATCTTGTGCAAGACAAGAAGCAGATATGACAATGGAATGTTAAAGCTCTTGAACTAATCACATACACAGGAAAGATTGATAAAATTCCTCACAGAGACCTTCTGTGCTACATTCAAAGAGTAAAAATATTTAGAAAAAAAATTATAGCTTCAACATTAAAGTAATAATCCATTTATTCAATTGAGAAAAGGGTAAAGGCATTATACAAATGTAAAATCACAATGTGAGATTCAAATTGGTTCTTTTCTAACTTTGGTTTGTTTCTATGATAATGCCTAGTTTAATAAATTTTAATAAATTGAAAGTTTTGTGATGCTTTTCAGTATGGTACTTTAGGTGAACAATTGGATAAGTACATCTGGGCTTAATCTAAAAATTATTAGTCTTTTGTTTTCCTAAAAGCTACAGTTGAGACTGAAAGCTGAAAAAGATGTTGTGTTGCTTGTTTGATTTCTGTTCATAATATACATGTATATGAGGGCACATGAACTTTCCCAACTTTCGTGATTTCATACTGGGAACCATAATTGGAGCTATGACCTCATATTGACTGGCCATGATGAGACTTTTATCATTACTCTTATAAATGAAATACAGTCCTCCTGGAGACTAATAAGAAAAAATTCACATGATAGTTGGAGTTGTGAAATATGTTGGGGCATTAAAAAAATCCTAAATGGTGACACAGACTCCAACCTTTCCCCACAAGCTCAAACTCGAGCTTTGATTACTGAAGCCCCGTGGCAGTCTTTGCCCCATGCCCTGTCATTGTCACTTTTGTTGAACAGCTAGACTTGCATGTATACGGCTTTTTCACAGAATTGTATGGCAAGAGAAAGTGTTTATTTTGCCTCAAAAAACAAAACAAATTATTTTTACCAATAACAAAGGAAAAAGGTACACTTTTGGTCTCTCTTGCGGTTAACTACTGTTATGGCTGTGCTCCCTGCCAAGTGACACGAGATTACTTGGGGTGCAGAGTCCAAGTGTCTCCTGGTCTTCACCAGAGCACCCCACAAGGGGTGATAGTTCTGTAACCCTGATAGCCACCAGACTACTTTGATGAGTGAAAACACCAGGTTGTGGGCCTCAGACTCTCCCCACCACAGGTGAGCAGAACAGAGGGACAGCCAAAGGTCAGGTAGTGGGTAGGCAGCTGGTAAGAGAAAAGGTAGAGACCGACTGAGGTTGGGGCAGGCAGCAAGCAAGGATCAAGGTCTGGAGGGTCCAAAGTCAGGGAAAACGGAAAGCCAGGAAGCATAGAAGCCGAAGTCAGGTATCTGAAAAGGAATTATCTGGCAGAGTATAGCTCAGCTTTATCCCAGGTAACAAGCTGAGGATCCAACAACCAGTGCCTGGTACAAGAGAGGTTAAATAAGATTAGCAGTCAATATCAGAACAAGAAACCAGGAACTAGCCTGCCCATTGGCTGCATGGCTGTTGGAATTTGGGTAGACCCGTCCGAAAAAGGAGAGATTCCACGGCAAAACTTTAGATAAAAAAAAAATGTTAGAAAAATAAATAAAAATTAATGTTAAATTCATTTATTAAGTGTTTGTGTTTATTTAATTATATTTTTTTTACATGTTATCACACAATGACATGACATCTCTTACTCTGTAACACACTTTCCAGCACAGAAATAATATGATACATTTGTTTCTTTTATCCACTGCTTACTTATATATTACTGTGGATGTTACAGAGTAAGAGATACTTGCGGGGATACATGAAATAGCTTTTAAGTCAATTGCCCAATTACTTTTGAGCCCCTGAAATGAAGTGATTGTAGAAAAAAAAAAGGCTTTAGTTCCTCACATTTTATGCAATCTTTTTGTTCAACTCACTGAATTAAAGCTGAAAGTCTGCAGTTCAACTGCATCTGAGTTGTTTTTATTTAAAATAATTGTGGTAATGTATAGAACCAAAATTAGAAAGAAGTTGTCTCTGTCCAAATATTTATGGACCTAACTGTATAAGCATATGACATCTTTCTAAACACCTACCTGTAATCTGGCTAACTCCTCACATTACATCTCTTACCTTCAGGTTATAAAACAAAGTCATGTAATTATTTTTTAGCAAATTTCCCTAAGCAGTGCACATGACAAAATGCAAAGCTAATTTCAATGAAGTTTTGGAAAAGAAACTAAATCTGTAAGTTATCAGTTTTATTACTTTATTAGTTTCCATGCATTCCTAGAAGTAAATGCATCCATGGTGGACTGAAAATGGCAAATGTTTTGCTTTACTAAATACACTATTAAATTATTATATTTCAACCTGGCAACATTTAAAAATGTCTCTTACAATTTTATCCAAGGGATAGAAAACAGTAATTCCTGTGTTTAGTGCTTCTTCACAAACCAAAAATGTCAAATGGATCTGCCAGTGTGTTTGAAAATTGTTATTGAAGAGCTACAGAACAACTGCTGGGTAGAATTACTGACGGACTGAGATAGGTAGACAAAAAACACAGAAGCAAACATTCTAAAAACTTAATATGCTGACAATTTCCTTTCTCCACATCAGATGCCAATATACAGAAATTTTCCTTTTCAAGTATAAAAAGACATATTATTCTTACCCAAAAGAACTTTAAGTTGTTTCCTAATGAGAATGACAAGTGTAAAGGAACTTACATCAGCTTAAATACCTGTCAGCATCAAGATGAAAGATCTTAAAACACTGTGAGGACCCCCATTAAAATGTCAGACATGAACTATGATAAAATACCAGACTTCTTGAGATTCACTTTTTTCTGTACCTATTTTCTCCAAATAAATTAAAATATTCATGCAATACAATATACACAGTTGTGATTACAGACACTGATATTTTTTGAAAGGCCTAATTTTTCCTTTTCTTCACCTTCTGTAATGGATAATACACAAGTTTAAAAAAAAATTCTACATGTTTTGATTTGTAAAAGAATGGGCAGTGCTCCCAATGCATTTGCGTGTATGGAAACAAAAGCTTTTATAAGGATTTTCACTTTTGTAAACACATTGCTATTTTTCTGAACACAACTATAAATATCTAAATATATATATATATATATATATATATATATATATATATATATATTAGAATATAATATAGATACAAAATACTAGATAGAAACATACAAATATAATATATTAATAATTATGTATAAATAAATCAACAAATAGCAATTATATATATATATATATATATATATATATATATATAGTACAATCCCTGCATATATCACAGTTTCTTGTTTTGGAGCCTCTCCGAAGCCTGGTTACCCTATACACAGCAGTAGGGGGTATAGTCTGTTAACATGAAAATGAAATAACTTTCTGCTACTTTGTATGAGGCTGGCTCTGGTTAGAAACTAATTTAGAAGAATGTAAACACTATTTCAAACAGTTTGAAAACCATTATATGTGTTTTACAAGAAGGATTGTTTACACTACCTATCCAGGCTAGGTAACATTGCCTTCTATTATATTTATCAAGCAACACGTGGGTTCAATTTTGAAGGTGTATTTTGCTCGGCTTGCTGTCTGTGGGCCAGAAACCACTAACAACTAAACTGATCTCTTATGTCACTACAACTTAGCTCAATAACATGTTCTTTTGTTCCAAACTGATCCATTTTGTTTGAAAAGTGTTGCACCATCTTAAACTAAGGCAATATGATGGCATTTTACAATTTGTTATTTACCTTATATGCTGCAGAGAGGACTGGTGATGTATTTCACTTGCATCCTATCAAGTTTTTATACATTTCTTTTATCTGTTAGTTTAGATTTTATTTAGGGACATTGTGCCTTATTTATTAAAGCTCTCCAACACTGCAGAAAGTTGACAGGTATGGGGGAACCATGGTGATCCAACAAACATGGAATGTGATTCTTAAAAACCATTGGCTCTTAGTTTTCGATGCTGGACGAGATCCATTCCAGGTTTAGCTGCATCGCCCAGGTTCTTCTATGATAGACTATCTTCTCCAGTCTGGGAGAGCCTTAATAAATCAGGTTCACTGCAACAAAAGAATAGCTCCAGTTTTTATAAGTACTAAGAAAGAAGAGCACACTGTTATTAGGAAAACAGGCAAACAGGAACTCCATCAGGCTTATACCAAGTTGTATTTTGAAACAGCTTGTATTTACAAAATAAATTTCATAGTGTAGTAATATATACATCGGTGCATTCATTTGAGTCTCATGCCTGAAGATTAGCTTTAAAATGTATTCTGACATTTATTCACCTTATCCATTCCCATGGTCTGATTTGTATTTTTTCTGACAGCTTTTTAATGAAATAATTAAACAATTGCTGTGGAGGTTCCCTAAACAAAACCAGATGAACACCCCAGACAGGTTATGTGTGCAAGTTATCTTTCAAGAAAGACAGTTGCCAGCGAACCTCCCAATGCACATGATTCACTGTCAGTAAAGTTATTTTATTAAAAAACTAAAAAGGCAAGGATTTATCAATTCGAACCCCATTTGAGAGGTTTTTGTGTAGTGTTTTTGATGTAGACACAGCAAATAATTCAGAGGAAATATCTACAAGATGGGGTAAGTCCTCACTTAGACTACAGTCACCAGTGTAAGTGTGTCTGTTTTGGTGATAATGGGGACACAGAAAGTACAAAAAACTTGACCCCCCCCCTCCTCCCGCACTCTATCTAAAATGTAAAAAGTTTTGTTGATACATACATTTTAACCTTTTAGCCATTGCTTAAACTGCCCAAGGGGACATAGATGTCATAGAGACATTGGCCCTGATTTATTAAACCTCTCCACTGCTGGAGAAAATACTCTTTTATCAGTTAACCTGGAATGGATTTCTTAAAAGTAATTATCTATTTGTTAGTAAATGTTTACAATCCTGGACCAGATCCATTCCAGGTTTGCTGGATCACCCAGCTTCACTGATGAAAGTGTATCCTCTCGAACCTTGCAAAGCTGTAATAGGGCCAACTGACATAGTGGATGCCACCAACACTGGAACACAAATCCTATAATTCCTCCACCACTCCTCCTATTCCATTTTGTAATTATCATGCCCAGATTGGTATCCTAGTTTACCCAGTTAATGGAAGACACAAAAAGCAGTCAGATCGGGATCCTGGCCATTTTCGTAATATGAATTCCTTTCCTAAAGCAAACAGACCTTGTAAAGAAGGGTGCTCAAAGGGATGACAGATGGTGCCAAGTAGCACTCATAATGAAAAGAAATGAAGTCACCAGCACTCAAAAGTACAGGATTCTTCTGTATGTTAAAAATAAATATTTCAGGGGCGCACAGGGTCCCTTCCTCAATGCAGCAGGTGATCCTGAGGAATGTGGATCACCACCATCCTTGGGGTCCTGGGTAAAAGCAAAAGGAAAAGTTGCATTAGTGTATCATTTATAGTTTAATCCATTAAAAAATATGAAATATCTATAGCAATTAAAAGCATCCTCGCACTGCCCTGGTAAGTGCCAACATAATATGCAGTGCTGTATATTAAATATGGGTTGCAAATGACAGAAGAGATACAAACAATGACACAAGAGGAGGGGAGGACCCTGCCCAAAGGAGCCTACAGTCTAAGAGGTGGAGGAAGGAGTTCACAATAGAAGGGGGGATATTGATTGGTAGGTAAGTAGTGACAGACTGAAAAAGACCGCTTTACAAAGGATCCAACCTAACCATTGTCTATGTACCTGGTTGCTCCATCCACTAGTGGCTTCAGAAAAGTATCAGCCCAACAAGGTATTGAAAGGCAAAGTTCTGACTGGTAGATTGCTATACTTTGCTAAGCACTATTGTTACACTTCCATATTAAATAGGCCTATAAAACTAATCTCATTAAGGAATAAAGCCATGAGTAGCTTTTCACTTCTAAGCACTCTAAGCAATCTCTATAAAAAATATGAATACCTCATATATTTATAACCTAATGTTTTTTTGTACACAAAACAAACCCCTTTTGCAATTATGCACTTTCTAAATAAAATATTAGTATAAATGGATTTTATTTTCCCTCCTCCATAGCAAATACTGCAGACACAAGTAAATTGATTCTTCTACCCTAACGATAGTGCCTCATACCAGTATAACATTTGTAATTATTGACAGAGCAGACACTGGCTGTAGAACAGGCACTAAGTGATTATCAAGGATATGATGAATGTTAATTGGACGGCCTTCACATGAGTACAATAGGAAAGAAGGGCGTTGTTGGAGGGTTTCCAGTTTAATTTTTGGGATTACTTGTGTCATGGATAGTCTAAGGCTTTTCATAATTTGCATTCAATCAATAGTTGGACAAATAAGCTAATTAAATTGGTTTGTTGGGGATGATTAAAACAGCAGCATCTTTATATTTGTTATCCTCAGCGACTTTAATAAAATAAGCAATTATTGTTATTCAATACAATGGAGCCTATTTAGTGGTTTCATGAGGGTCATAAACTAAAATTTTTTTCTGAGATGTGCAACATTTTGATCCTATCCTACATTTGAGCGTTCTTTAGGTCAATCACTTTTTATATTTTATAATATGGAGGAGAAACGTGAATTGTTTACCAAGCACTGGTGTGTGCATATTTGACTACAAGCTTAAGGGACTGCACTTGGGTAGAAAACTTTACATAAAAAGTAAATATAATGGAAACTATGTGTCTTGGCTCAAAATGTCCCTTTGTTAGCAGTACACATGTAATGTACCAGTGGTAACAGCATTAAAATCACCAACAACCATTAGTTAAACTAATAACTGACACCTAATGGGCCTCTTCTCTGGTGGATGCAATTTAGGATGAAGCGCTCAAAAATAAAGGAAAAAATTCTTAAAAATATTAAACACAATAAATACAGAAAAAATGTCTCACAAGCTATACAGTAAAGCTATGTACAAACGTCCAATGGTTCTCGGCCGATATCGAACGAGAATCTAGCGTGTGTACAGCGCCCGTCGTCCATCGTTCGAACGACCGACCTGGCGGATCCATGGGTGATGGACAACAAACGATCCTAATGCAAGGGAAGGGGGAGAGTGCGCAGCAGGGTGCTGCTCGGTCGTTTTCCCCCTCTCCATAGAGCAGAACTGTGCTGTATGTACAGCACTCGTTCATGGATCGCGCAGTCCTTAGTCCTTGGAAAAGATTGTGAAAGATCCTTTCCAATGACAACAATAATAACGACAATAAATGCAGCTTAAAACTTAGTCCAAAGCAGAGGTTTCCTACATTAACACTGCTTAAACAGAAAAGGCTAAATGTTGTATCCATATAGTGCATCACTTCCATTTCTGGATGAGAAAGGTTACACTCACTAGATGATGATAACCATGATAGAAAACTAATGGGTAAATGTGCTTGGAATGGCAGTTTTGTATGCTATTTGTAGGCATATTTATGGTAGTAGCCTCCACATTCACTTACTCCTGCAAAAAAACGATTCCAGGGATCCTTGCAGGTTTTACTCTAACATGAATCTCTTCCTGTATTTAAAGTGGTTCATTCAAACTAATGCCGATGATGAATCCAGAAAAACTTTTTTTCTCTATCCAGCAGTGTTATTAAATGAATAAAAACCACACTGAAAGGCAAGGATCACTGACACAGTAAGGTACAAGTCTTTTTCCTGAACAGGTGTTTAGGTACCTTGAAATCCAGTTCAGCACAATTGAGGCATATTTGTTTCTGTCTCTAAAGAAAGAAGAAAAACTTTCAAGTGAAGGCAGCTGCTCTCATGAAGTTACACTACATGCTCATGGGAGATTGTAAAGGATTCCTCAAAATGTACCAATGGTGCACTGATATGTCCCACATTCTTTGTCATATTGGAATACCCAGGGGAATGAGGCAGCAAATTCTTCTTCCACCTGTAATTTGCCAATCTGTAAAATGGTGGAAGGTATTTTGTAACCATCAGCACAGAATAGTTAAAAATGAATTAGCTTTTTATGGGTTAAAGTCCTAACTGTTCACTGGGCATACTACATAGGAATTTCAATATATATTTAATATTATTACTGTAAATTATTTCTGCATAAAGCCTACAACAGCTACTCTTTATATCAAGGTATCAGGGTCACACCAAAACTTTCCATACCTGCAAATTTAAATATAAAAATCACATTGTTTAACTGAAAATGCCCCACTGAGTTGGCAATTGCTGCACCTTGTGATTGTAGAAATAAATGGGAAATGCCAGGACTTGCAATGTTATTTGTATAAAGACCCTGTTATTTTACAGACAAGAAATAACAGGCATGAACAGCTCCTGTATAACTAACTCCTCAACCCCTCATCCAACTTTGGGGTCCTGTGGTTATTACCATTTTTCTGTTGTATAAAACTCATATTCAAATGCTTCAGAATAAGGTATCAATAATCGTACAATAAAGAGAGACTTTAACCTGTCTTACAGGGTGGCAGTATCTAGCACAACATTTCTCGAACTTTTTACGGGGGGGACCCTTGAAATAACTTCCAGTTCTTCAGGGAACCCCAGCTTTAATTACTATATCCACAGCACACGATACATTAGTGGGGTGAACAGTGGGAAGAATGTGTCTTACACTGCTGGCCATTGGTAAGGCTGCCACCTCTGCAAATAGTTACAAGAGCTTTGGAATCTCAATGGAAACCTGAGAGTCACAAACTGCTCATAGTTCAAGAACCCCTAGCAACGTCTTGAGGATCCCTAGGGTCCCACTGAACCATGCTTAAAAAACTGTCTTTAGGAAGTTTATCAGACCAGCATACCTGCTGTGTGCCACTGCAGTATCACTTCCTATTTATTCTGTCTGGTGGTGTCGCTTGCAATAGGAATATGGAAATAGCAGCATCTCCTGCTTCCCTTTAGCTGTGCAGCCTGAGATGTATCTTTTTGGCATCCCTAGCACATTCTCTGAGGCTGTGCACAGCTGAGATAGAGGGATTGGTCTCTGTTAAGTGCTGCTGTCGAACAATGGCCTTGTACACTGATTCAACATATACACTTGGTTACTTGAAGTTTAAAATCTATGTACAGATCAAAGCAAAGGAAGCCACAGCAGTGAAAGTACAACTAAAAACAGGTTTACATGCCACATTAGTAGTTGGTTGTCAAGAACATCAGATTTACAATCTAATTTTTGTGCTTTTTTAAAAAAAAACATGAGACTTTGGGAACTGCACCCCGAAAGCTGTGCCAAAGTCAAGGCGCAAAAACTAGTCACCAATATTATCAGTAGCCTCCCTGACCCAATAATGACCTACCATGCTTGTGTGTCACTGAGAGGATACAGGCTTTTTGGTAGAGGCAGAGGTTTGTCTTTGCTTGTCAGGGCCTCAAGCAAGGAGAACCGTGTGAAGCCCGGTAGTGACAAATCTTACTCCATATCTCCTGAGACTAGCAGTGAAAGGCAGCCGTATCTTAGTATCATGCAGTAGTATCTCTCATGCATAACATTTACAGCTATGAGGTACACACATATACTGTGGGTTTTGTGAAGGCATAATTAATTGTCTCGGATATTCCCCCTAGCAAAACCTCACATTTTAAGTACAGGTTCAGTTATGAGTAGATATTGTAAAAACCTTTCCTAAGAAGATTTCTTTTTTCCCGGTATGTTTACTGACATGCCTTCACTATATTCCAGGCTACATTCTAGTTCCAGCATGGTAACAAATTCAGTTTCATTGACATGGTAAACCTATGAAGTATTTCTCCTATCCTTGGAGAATAGATGCATCTTCTGAAACAGATATCTTTACTCATAAATACTTGGGGTCATACAAACAAAACCCTTTATGAACTATTTTATTGTTCTAAGACGGATATCTATAGTTTTTGTTTCTCAATATTCCTATTATTATTAATATTATTATTATTAATAATAAAAAACAGGATTTAAATAGCACCAACATATTACGCAGCGCTGAACATTACATAGGGGTTTTAAATGACAAACAAATACAGACAGTGACACAGGAGGAGAGGACCCTGCCCCAAAAAGCTTACAATTCAGTAGGGGGAGGAATAAACACAATAGGAGGGGGATATGTAGTGGTGGGAAGTAGTGACGGTTTCAAAGGACAGAAGATGGGTAGGCAAGTTTGAAAAAATTCCTACTGAACATGATTATACCTTGACCACTTTTAAATTCTTCATTCCTTTTACTTTCCTTTTACTTGATGTAACTGGTTCCCAGTGCAGGGTATAAACATGGACCCCTGAGATTTAATTGCAAAGCCATTGCTGTTGACATTTTCTGAACCCCTGTAATGTACCTATGCAGCTAACATGGCCATTTAACCACCTGGGCTTACACTGAGGTCTAGATTTCTGTACCAAAAGCGGTACACTGTTTTTCATGAAATTTTTTTTTTTTAAATTGTAGACCTGTAACTTACAGAAATATGTCCGAACAGGGTTCTAGTAGATATCATGAATATAAAAAATGTTCGACGCTGGATGATCGCAGCGGGACCAGGTAAGTGATCGATAAACCCGAACTTTTCTCACTGTATTTTCATACAGTGAGAAAAGTTCGGGTTTATCGATAATTGTAATTTTTTTTTTAACCTGAACCAAGGTCGGGTTTAACGGTCGGGTGCAATCCTTGTTTAATGTACAGCGCTGCGTAATATGTTGGCGCTATATAAATTCTGTTTAATAATAATAATAATACAAAAAATACTTTTTTGCATAATAGTGCACACAAACTAGAGTAAAAGACTTTTTTTTAAATGACTAAGAAAGTCTACATTGCCAATGCTTTTTGTCTGGTATTGTTCCCACATCGTATTTATTGATAGTGATGCTTGGAGTTGCTTTCAGTGAAGGCTTAAGGTTGAACCTTTAAGGACATTAGTAAAACTTTTATTTATACATCTTCTATTTCTTCAACTTCTAACCTAAATTCCTTTTTGGGCAATTTTTTTTATGAAACTTTTGGATGTAGTTAACATTTACCCTAACATGTTTACTATATGTTACCTAATCTGTAGAGACAATGTAAACCATCCATTGAATATAATGAACAAAATTAATTTCAAATGACTTTAAATTGTATTTGTGTGCTCCTAGATTATTGTATAACTAACTCCAGCTCCTGCACAGCTACTACTTGTTTAAACATTTCATACCCATGCATCTGTTCCTCACTAAGTAGAAATAAACTGGAAAGAAAAGTTCAACAATGGGGAGGTATTTTATGCTTCTAAACATTTCTTCATCAAATGTTTTGTAATAATTTTAAAGTGTAACAATATACATTTTGTGTGCTTTCCACTTTGAATTGTTATTATAATTATTATTATGAATATAAAATGTATATAAAACACTTTTATACTATTTTTTGGAGCCTTTGCTTAATAATAATTTGAATTTTAATTTACATTACCATCATCAAAATGACTGATTTATTCAGCTTTTACTTTACAATTGTCTTGTGGAAATCAGGTTGGACCTATCTCATATGAAAGTATGACAGCATAAAAAATTGGGACCACACAGGTTCTTAATTGAAGAGGCATTGCATGGGTTCTGCAAAAATAACTCCTGGCATGTCCGGGTCTTCTGATATAAAAATCCTACCCGATCACAAGTTCTGCGTTATGTGCTGATTTGTCTATAACATGGTCCCAAAGGCTAGAGGGACTTCCTTATAGACTGGGGCTGTGTGTGATTAGTCATTTTGTGTGGCATAACTGGAGAGAGGAGATTATTCACTGGATAAATTAGTTTATGGCACATTGGATAGAGTTCAGCCCAGGGCACTTGTTTGCTATGCAATTGCCCTGTTTTATTATAATCCCCTAGACGGGAAAAGACTATACTTGAGAATCTCGGTGATCCAGAACACCTAGAATGGATCTAGCCCAGGATTGAAATCATTTTATAAATAATAGCAAATTAAAATGAAATGTATTCCAGGTTTGATGGATCCCCCAGGTTCTCCCATGATAGTCTTGGAGAGCTTTAATAAATCAGGCCCATTTTGTGTCCGATCTGTAAATTAATATGTAATGTTTATATCAAGTTTTTAAGCTTGAACTCCAGCTACTATTTGATAAAAAATGTTGCCAGCTAGCACAGTGTTATATTAAACATCTGAAGAAGAACAGCTGCTAGAGTCGCAAATTTGAAAAATACCATAACTTTATTCCCAGCAACCTAGACAATTCTACACACCAAAGGACTTTTATGGTCATTTAACTTAATTTATTATATAGAATTGGAGCACCCAACTATGATTTTGGTTCTGAACCAATTACGTTCAGAAACATTTTACAATTTAAATCTGAAGGAGATTGTACACAAAGCCAGTACATTTTAGGGGCTGAATACCCCCTTCACCAGGGCTTGACAGATAGGAAACAATGTAAGCAGAGATACCTTGTATACAATGTATGCAGCCATACTTTGATATAGAAGCCTTTAATATGGCAACTATTCTTTACCAGCTACTTCTATATAGCACTCAAAAGCATTCACAAAGCATTCCTCAGATTTCATATTGTAATAAACCTGTATTTATTACTACAGCATGACATATTAACTCCATATTTAATAATTTTTATGTAACCTGTCACAGGTAAATAAATGTTATGTTTAGTTGTGTGTGTTACAACAACGTTTTACCTATATTCAGTCACCTAAATCCCATATGCAACTGGGTTCTCTGTAATTTATTTTTAACAAAAAAAGCAGTGCCAGACAAGTGGAAATATCTTCTAGACCTGATCAATGAATTAAGAATTTTAGTGCCAATAATTGCATTGTTGGCAGCAGAGGGATTCTTCATTTTAGGACATGACATCAAGCAACTGCAATATAAATAGTTCTTTATGTTTGGAATCAATGTTTTGCTGTGTGGCACTTAAATACTGCATATAAAACATACTTTTGCACTATATTAGTCTATCGACATGTGTTTTCAGGTCAAACAGAGTAAGGTACGTGAAAACTCTAAAGGTAGCATTTTTTTTTCTATGGTGTTTAAAAGCTAAAAACCTTAACTTTATAAAAATCCAGATTAAGAACCTTAACAAGGTGTGTGGTAAAATTAGAAAGTGGTAAAAAAAAGCATTACTGGGACAGCCTATAGATGGAATTAATGAGGCTTGGGAGTACATTTAGGTAATGCCTAGACATACATGTTAAAGTATTCAGTTATCTTTACTCTTCAACTTCTGTAAAGCTAAAGATCCAAAAGAAGCAGTGAAAAGAATCAAGTTTTATTTTAGCATAGGTCTCACATAAGGAAGAATTCCATCAGAAGGGACAGAAGGTCCTTGTAAAAAAAAACAAAAAAAAAAAAAAAACAGATTTGTGGGACAATTCTGTGTCCAGCACAATCGATTGCAGGGAATGAAAGAGGTTCTGGTGGAATAATTTCCTCTCATACACTTTCTTATCACTCTGTTCTGCCCTTGTCCATTTCTTGATTACAGTCATATGACAAATGAGTATCAGAAGCAGTGGAAGCGTCCAATGTCATCCTCAAAATATGGAATTTACGTTTTAACGTTAACAACCATTAAGAATTGGCCCAAAGTGTAGAGTTTTCAGATAATAAAGCATATAAATTGTACTTGTCACTATTGATTACATCATACGACTCCAGCATCTTACAATTTTCAGCTTTCTCTGAATATCTATTTAATCTGTTGCAGTGTCAGAATGTTTTTTTTATTCTTTTTAATTTTTAAAAAGGGAAAAAAAAAACAGTCACATCGTACTTTAGGTCAATTCATAAAGCAACAGTAGTAGTTCTACCATATACTCTTTATTTTAGATCTGTTGCTAGCAACAAAGTTGTTAAACAATGTGTAAGCTTACCCCAAATTTACAGCTAAGGCTTGTTCTGTTTACAGCTGCACAAGACCACCCATAGCTGATTTAATTTGGTTAGGAAGATGGCCACTAAGTGCATAATAGTAATCTTGGCACAACGTGGGACTGCATTCCTATGCTGCTAGTGGCATTGCAGCTGCCTCATTGTCATATTATTGGCTCCATGTGATCAAATTGTATGTCTTAATATTTGCTTATAAGCAAAGCAATGATTTTAGGGGGCTTGTAAAAGGATGCATACAGAACAGGCTAATATGGATAGAATATTACCATAAATTTGAATAAAGGTTGTAAGGGGCTTTGTCATAGCCTTTTAATGCCTGATTCTTCCTCCATCATCAAATCATAGTAGGTAGTGTTGATTGAACATTTGTTTGTTCAATTATAAACCTGTACAGCTGAACATGTCTCGATGTATTGGTCCTTGTGGAACCCAAATCTGAACACGTTTGATGTCAATAAGGAAGAAATTCTGGTGGCCATGAACTCAATTATATTGTCTGCTCAAGCCTTAATATCTTTACTTCAGAAGTAAAGATGGTTGGATTAAATAATCAAATCAATTATTGACATGGACAAGTTGTCTAACGTTTAAGAACACGCACTAGGAGTGACTGCAGACCACCTGCATTTTACCAAAATAAACTAGATTGTAGACTTAGATGACTTCTGCACCCATATAGTAGGTTTCAATGGCTAGCTACAGCATACATACACTTAGAGAAATGCCCCAGGTTTTTCATTAAATATAAATTATAGTCAATAAAATTTATTTTTTAAGCCACATGCCAAATTTTTGAGTTAGAGTGTCCTTGTTCTTTATTCCAAAAACCTATATCTTTTTCTTTGGAGCATGTTCCCACATAACCCCCCACAATCCCAGAAATATTAGTAAGAACTTTTTGTTTAGGGGCTTTGCAGTTTAATAATAAATTTGACTTCAGTGATAAATGGCTGCTGAGGGACTTATTTATGATGAAGGCCGGTGTATAAATTAATAATATTATGGCTAATAAAGATTCAGTCCTGGACCAATTCATATCAATTTGGTGTGACCCCTGAATCTTGAATTTGTGGGTTTCCACTCTAACCAAGGAAGCCCCAACTGCTTCTCATCAGTATTTACAAAGAATATTTTTACTAGATGCATAACATAGAGACAATAACCTAAACCAAACTAGTAACAGCCTTGCAAGGACATTTATTGACAGGGTACAAGTGTGCATTTTACTCCTGACAACTGCCTGGGAGCTCAGCTTTAAAACTATTAACTCAACCTCCTTCTTCAGATGAATATAAGCATATACTGTACAACTTTTTAATAGAAAATCCTGCCTGATGGGTTTAGAATCATAAGTGTTGCATGTGTTCGTAGTAATCACCTTTTGAGTACTTATATTTCAGACATTCATGAATACCATATTTGTCCCTTTTCCACCAGCAATATATGACTGCAGTTTTCTGAATTTTAAATAAACCTTAAATTGCCAGATGAAGTATTTCCACTTATACTGTATTTTCCACTCAACTGTAGTGCAGCAGTGGGGATTGAAGGGAATGTGCAGTGGTTCAGTATATTTTACTTAAAATATACAAAAGTTTTTTTTTTTAAATTCTTTCTACTAAAGTTGTGCATAAATTTATTATTATTTTTTTTTATTGTTAATAAAAGGATTTATTTAGCACCAACATATTACGCAGCGCTGTAAATTAATTGGGGTTGCAAATGACAGATGAATACAGTCAGTGACACAGGAAAAGGAGAGGACCCTGCCCAGAAGAGCTTACAATCTAGGATATTTAATATTTACTCTGGCAGGGCCAGTATAGAATGTGACTGATGTTTGGGTTACACATGAACAGCCAAATATCTGAGGAAGGACATACTTGCAAGTAGGGACGATGCCACCTAAATATTCAATTTGCAGGAGCAGTTAGTAAACAAAAAAAAAAAAAATATAAATGCATGCTCAAATAAATCAAAATAAGACTGAACACAAACCTTTACAGTTTCCTCCTAAAGTAAATTGGAAATGGGCAAATAGGGCGTTACTCAATATATTTTTCGATATATGATGGGTACTATGTAGACCTAAAAAGAAAAAAAAAATTATTATATATTTCAGGCAGTCATATAAGTCTATAAAGCAGTGAATTTGACTTGACATTTGGCAAAAATTCCTTGGTGGGAAATCAATCACTGCAAAAAAAAAACAAAAAACAAAAAAAAAAAAACACGTGGACCAGGAAGATTCCCCACCAGAGAATGTGTGCTTGATTTCAGATTCACAGCTTTATAAACAGACTCAATAGTAACAGCGTATATTTTTTCTATGCTACTAGTTCTTATTTTTTAATACTTTACAGTGCATGCACACTAGTGTTGGTTGAATAGCTCACTATTCGATTCAGCAGCTATTCGCTCGAATATAGCAAAAAAATTCGGGTGGTCGAATGTCGTGTGTAGGAAATATAAGCAACTTAACATATAAAAAAATAGATAATTATAGGTTTAGTATGAATTTCAAGTACTTTTGAGAGAACGCTACTATGCTCTGCCACAATGAAAGTTTGGTACCTAATCAGCTGAAGGCCAGGCCTTATTGCTGTGATATAGTTGCCAAGGATCCTAGGTAAGATCAAGGGAACTAGGAAACATCACTTTACTTCCTGTGTGTGTACACACACGTTTTAATACCTGACCTATTATGTATTTCTTTTAACATTATTATTATGATTACAATTTTCTGTATTTTAAACCACTATATATATATATATATATATATATATATATATATATATATATATATATATTCTATTTGCTCTGAAAAATACACATACAAAAAATAAAATATTACACAGACTGATATTGTATAATCAATCCAATGTAAGGAGAATCAAAAGTCTTTGCTACATCAATCTATTTGTCTATCTTTCTATCTATATGTGCCAACCCTTTCTCCCTTCATAGTTTTATGTATAAAATATGAATTATGTCCTTTTCTAGACACTGTCTAAATTCAGAAAAAGACATTGGAAGCACACACACTGATAATGACCAAATGGAGCTTGAGAGAATGTACTATCAAGGTGACTGTAGTTATACACTTGAAAGAGATTCTGTCAAGACATTACATCTCTGTGCAATGCATTTTTTATGAGTTCCCAGATGAGTTTGACACAGGTGCCCTGCTTTTTTTGAAGCATCAGGAGATGGAAAATTCACAGTTTGTATATTCTCCACCCCTCAAGCTTTGAAGGGATTCAGCTCTTATATTTCATAAATGCAAAGAAACATTATTCCATTAAATAAACAAAAAGCAGCAAAAGATTACTGAGTTGTTTTATTAATAGTTGGATTGGAGAAATGTGATCTTTATTGGTAAATCATGGACATCCAATTCTCCTATATATTTGCACTCAGATTTGTGGGAAATTGCCATGATTGTTTCATGGATTCAGTTAATCAGCAAGTATATTCTACTACTATTCCACTTCTACACCCCAAGAAAGTGTTGACAGCAATGCCACCATTATTATTATTATACAGTGCCATCATATTACGCAGCACTGTACAAAGTCCATAGTCATGTGACTAGCTGTCCCTGTACAATCTAATGTCTCTACCATAGTCATATGTCTATAATACAATCTGGGGTAATTTTCTTTTTTTCGGGGTGTAGCAAACTAACCTAACTGCATGTTTTTGGGATGTGGGAGGAAACCAGAGTACCCAGAGGAAACCCACAAACTTCATGCAGATAGTGTCCTGGCCAAGATTCGAACCTGGGTCCCCGTGCTGCAAAAGGCAAGAGCAGTAACCTCTGAGCCACTATGCTGACTATTCCCGTTGGTTGTTTTTTTGTAAAGTACTGCCCTTCATTATTTGCATATTTGTTACCCATCATACATTGTGCATCCACATGTTTGGTTTTTTATTCTCAAATTCATGCAGATGTTTCTATGTAGAGATGTAAGTGCATAAATGGATATATTTTCTTTTGTTTGCTGTTAGATAATTATATACGAATGAATATATATACAGGTTGACAATCAAAAATCCGTCAACCTCTGGACCCGAGGAGTGCCGGATTTTCGAAAATTCCAGATTTTTTTTTTTATAATCACCTCCACACACAGGCCAGCCTTTCTCTTGCAGCACCACAGACATCTGGCACAGTTCCAGGGAGCAGGCAGCATGGACGTCTTAACGTATATTTGGTGCAGCAAGCAAACCAAACAGCTTGTTTCTGGAGAACGGCGCCATGAAAACATCAGTGGCCAAACAGTGTACTGCAGTCCCTGTATTGAAAATGCAATCCGAAATCCATGCCGGAAAACTGAAAGAACCCAATTATCGATGGCCAGATTTTCGATTGTCAACCTGTGTATATATATATATATATATATATATATATATATCTATATATATCCTTGGTCTTTAAGGGACAAATAGCTCTATTGGCAAACTTTCAGCAATATCCTCCCTCCAAATCATCAAGATCAGCAATTATAACCCCAACATATTAACCCCAATAACGACAAAAACCCACAACGAGCACAAAATCCAACAACAAGGTAACCTCCAACACAGTAATCCTAACACAGTAGTCCCTAGTTGCAGTAACTTCCCAGCACAGTAACCGCCTACACTGTAATACAATACAATAACTCCAGATAACACAATGCCTCCCGCCTTATTAGTGATCAGATTTTTTTTACCTACCTGGACAGCCTTGGTTTCCTTCTCTTTGATAGAGTTATCCCAGTGGTAATGTGCAGCAGGGTTGGCCTACTTACCCTTTTCCTTACAGCTTCAGGGGTGATGATGGGTCCAGGTTCTTCTTCCTATACAGCCTGCACCAAAAGGGATCAGCAGTTGAGCACTGCCACTGCATGGAGACTCAAAGGCACCCATTGAGCAGGGGCTAAAACAGGACATGACTGGTATAGACCTTGGCCCTTCAAAATGGCTATGGGGCCTTCAAAATAATGGTGTAAAAAGTATACCCTTGCCCAGGCAAGTTATGAATGTTTGGTTCAGAAAAAGGTACAGGATAGTGGCATAAAGTTTCCCTGGAGTTTATTTTAAAAAGACTGAGCACACTTTAAACTGCTTTTATCTAGCCTTTTACATTGACTATAATGCATTTTTTTTTAGAAAAAACAATAGTACAAATATATTGATTTTTACTAATACATTGGTTGCTAATTCTCCCACTTCCACTCATCTATACTAAAAACAGTTTTATTCTGTGTCTTTATTTCCTCTATTTACAGGCTAAGCTATTTTGTATGTTTGTGTTAGTTATGATGGGTCACCTCCTCCTACTTTTGTGCTAATGGCAGTAGATGTTGGTGAGTAACAAATGCACCTCTCTTGCCTCGGCTAGAGTTTGTTGCACACTCTATATGAGTACACAGAGCCATCTACTGGTGTGACCCGAGTATAAACCAAGATTTTTTTTCTAATGGCATTTTGTGGGGAAACAATAATCTTAATTTATATTTAGGTATATATGGCAATATGTTTAAAATACAAGTCAGTATCTACTGTTTGACAAAACAGTTGTTTCACATATCTTTAAAACTTTACACAAAAGTGAGTACATTCTATACATTTGCATGTTGTGGTCCTGCATAAAATCACTGCACAGTAATTATACCTTATTACTAAAGACAAACCTAGGCCATAGTTTTTAACCAACAGAATTTCTTTGAAAATGGTCAACTCGAACAAACCATTTTTAGCCTGAAAAAGTATGACCTATCTGTTTCATGAAGCAGCTGCTCAGTAAATGAAAACTTTCACTGACCACTATAGAACATTAATAGCCTTCTGAGGGTTTTTTTTCTGCTGATTGCTTGTATATGGTATGAAACCACTGCTAGGCTATTGGAATAAAAATCTCATTGTCATGTTAATATATATGGATAGACCCTAATCACTAATGCAACTGACAAGCCAAAAAATGCATTTAAAAATAAAATATGAGGACATGGATGAAGGGAAATTGCATGGGGATTACTAATTATAAATGTGTCATGAAGCTATTAACTTACTATGGTTTAACTTAAGAGCTATATTTTATATTAAGTTGCGCTAAAATTCAGAACAAACTGCAGCTATGTAACGGAATAAGTGAATATTTTATTGCATTTACCGTTCTTCATTTGGTTTAAAATGTAGTTTGTTGTAATATATCACAGAACCATAGAATATTATTGGCATAGTCTCAAATAAACAAGAAAAGGAGAGATATGTCAGCCATGGAACAGATTTGATTTGTGAATGAACTGTGATTATGTGAACCTATTTTTTAATTGTACAACTAAACTGCATCTGGGTTGTCTTAAATTGATCCTATCTTTACCAAAAGGTTTACCAACAAGTATTGGGAGGGACTGGTATTACATGTCAAGAAACAAAAGGCAATGAACTAAGAATACTAGTGAAGAGAAAGCTTTTTTTTTTTTTTAGAACATGAAGACACAGGTAAGTCAACATGAAACTCAAAATATCCAACCAGATCGCCAACCAGGCTCACTCATTTTTTTTAGTTTGCGTGATTGCTCCCTTACTGGTTGCAGGAAAACTTTCCCTCAACACCAAGAGCCCCATCTCTATCCAGGAACTTGTTCATGTCTGCTCCTTATCACAGCTCGTATTTCTTTTTTTATTATTTTTTGTGACTTCTTTGTATCTAAAAATAATGACAGGTCAGTTTTTATAACACGATGTTGTAAGACTCTGGATTTGAAGTTTGCAGACAAGTTCAGAAACACCTCTTTTATCTCCATTTTATCTTGTAAGACCAGAAAAAAAACCTAGACTTCTCTCAAACAACTGCCATATAGTTAATCCCTATAGTTAGGAGATCTGGATAACATTTTTGCTTGTCACATCTCACCACATGCAGGGAAAAGCTCTTATTAACCTACAGATTGCTTTGAATTGTTATTTGCACTTCTGTCATGCAGGTAACATCTCTGACGAGTGACATCAAGTGTGTATTTATAACATGGTTGGTTTTAACAAAGGTGTTGCAGTAGGAAAAATGTAGTAAAAGTGATATTTTTGGTATTTGGACTTTGTAATACTGGAAATGCCTTGAGTTTGTAACAGCACAAAATATAGCTGGAGCTACTTAAGGTGCTCATACAGGTAGGAGGGCAATTGACATTTTTTTAATTTTTAGTTACTGAACTAATTAATTACAGCAACTGTTAATACAGAATGTCATAGAACAGATGCAAAGGTCTGAATTATTGTGCAGTTACAGGTAATATTAAACCTGCATTTACATAAACTGTAAAAAGAGGTTCTTAATAGTAGGTTCTGATCCAAGTGAAGCATCACCTTTGACAGGTGGATGTGATAAACTAAGTTAAATAACATGCATTGGATTACTGATGCTGCTTTAACATTACCTGCAGCAATAAAGCCATGGTTGGTCCATTCACAGCAGACCCCATGCAAGCATAGCAAATGAAAAGCATAGCAAACAGAATGTAACATCACAGGCACTGCATTACCTACCATATCCAGTGTAAATCCACTGTATAATTTCCAACAAAATCTCTCCCAGGTAGGTAAATTAATTCTTGGTCTCAAAGTACAATTAATAAATTATCTATAGTCCAGTAAATCATATCAATATCTCAAGTGGACTCCTAAAGGACAAAAGACCACGGGTCAGAAAAGAAGCACTTGCTTGAATGTGATGGGCAATGCAACTATAAAAAAAATCATAAAAATAGTCATATATGTAAGCAGAAGTTTCAAAACGTGTTATTTGTGCATTAATTATGTGTAGCATGGTGGCTCAAAGGGTTGCACTCTGGCCTTTGCAGCACTAGGTTCCCCATTCAAATCTCTGCAAGGACATTATCTGCATGGAGTTTGCTTGCTTTCACTCCGGTTTCCTCCCACATTCCAAAAACATGTGGATAGGTTAATTGGCTTCCCCCCAAATTGACCATAGACTGTGGTAATGACATGTGAATATGGTAGGAAATTAGACTATGATCCCCTTTGAAGGACAGCTTGTTATATGACTATGGACTTTGCAAAGCACTGCGCAATGTGCTGGCACTATATAAATACTAGATAATAATAATAATAAATAACAATAATTTATTATTTACCATACACTGGGCAACAGGTGTGCCTGCAAGCTGGCTGTTTGTGTTCTGAACTTATGAATTGTTTATTTTGCAGGGGATATTGATAATATCCAGCAAGAGATTGACCAAATGAATTGTGAATGTTTGTTCAGACTTAAGCTACATACACACTTCCAATTATTATCGTTGGTAAACGAACGACCCTGCACGATATCTTGGAACGATCGTATAGCACCGATCCTGTACACATGATGGATGCGATCGTTTGAACGATACAGGAAGTGACGTGCACCAGAGGAAGTGAATACTGTGTACGAACGATCGGGTCAAACGAATGACATTCACCACACTGTTCCTTTGTCCCTCTGTGCAATATGCCCTTCAAAGTGTTCTCAAGGAAGAAGAAAGCAGCTCTTGCTTTGATATGTCTGCTTAGTGCTGAAGAGGAGGACGTTGAGAAGAAGCAGCGAATGTGGTGTAAGGATTGGTTGTTGGACCGAGACAACATTTCACATGAGAATCTGCTGCGGGAACTGCGCCACTCATTCCCAGATGACTACAAGAATTATCCGCTGGAACAAACAGGATGAAGTACTGCGCTGGAACATGATGAAGAACTCCGCTGGAACAAACAGGATGAAGTACTCCGCTGGAACTAATAGCATATATATATATATATATATATATATATATATATATATATAGAGAGAGATATAGAGAGAGAGATAAATAGATTATATATATATTTATATATTATACACACACACACACACAATACAGCCTGTATCGAACGTTCGTTCATCGCGCATGCTCGGAACATGCATGATCACTGAACGACCGTACACACAATAGATGAACGATGGTCGTCCAATCGGATCCGCCGGGCCGGTCGTTCATTTCCAACGACTATCCTCGTTTGTCGGCGTCGTTGGTCACTTTTTTAAGAACGATTTTTGGTCAAACGGTCGTTCGTCTGTCATTTATTTCCAACGATAATAATTGGACGTGTGTACGCAGCTTTAGACTGCTTGAATGATAATAATTACAGATATGCATTAATTGTATTTTTTTTGTTAATGCCATTCTGCTCCAACATTTATTTTGGATATAGTAGACACAACAGAGGAAATTTTTTAGGGAAGTTGTTACCAGAACAATTGTCCCTATCAGCAGATTTCCTCTTTTATCTGTGTGGTTGATAAATGAAAAGCTTGGATTTGATCATACTTTCGATCCTGGTGAACTTCCTAGTAAAGACATAGCCTGGTGTTAGGGCTGATTGGTGAGGCTGTGGTGTGGTTACAGCTTTCTCAAATTAGACACTACATTTAGTATCCCCTCCTAATATATGCAACTTTACCCACCTTTTGGATTGTAAGCTCTTTTAGGCGGAGTCCTCTGTTTCTTCTGTGTCAATGTTTGTATCTGTGTGTCATTTGCAACTCCTATTTAATGTACAGTGCTGTGTAATATATTGGTGCTTTATAAATACAGTTTATTAAGAATAGTGTCTCAGCCTATACAGAATGAATGAGGGTGCTAGTGAGTGGTTCAATGCCTGCTGTAAGATAATGCTGGTTCTTTAAGAACCAATGCAGCAGTGTGGGTGGCAGCTAGCTATGTGCCAGCCACATGGGAACACTTGTTTCTGCAGAAAGTCTTTGTACAGCAATAAAAAATTAGGTTTTTACCACTCTAACCCCAAAAAGTTGTTGCTTAATATACTTTAATTGCTGCAAAAAGATGGGTGATTGCTAATGGAAAAGATTTGCGAATCAAACACATGTGATGGGCCTAAAGACAATCTTGTTTTGGTAAATTTACCTACATCTTCACAAGTGTACCATTTCAATGAAAAGATGCAATAAAACCTATCAAGCACATTAACCCAGTACAAATAGGGAATTATGATATATAGGGAGAATAATGCATTGCAAACAATGAAAATTTAATTTACAGCAGTCAGATCCATAGAGGATAAATGCTGATTTACTGCAAGTGGTTACTGAACATCTCATACAGCTTTTTTGTGCCTTTCTTAGGAACCCTTTACAAATAAACATATTATGCTGCAAGCTTTAAAATGGAGGCAATAAACCTCCACTTCAAATACAACTGAAGCATATTGGGTGATTTAGCTTTGATCAGAGTATATCAGCAATGTCATATTACATGTGAAGCTCAGCTGGAGGGTATTTTCTTGATCCTGATTTGTCATGGGCAGTAATAGAATGAATATATACACATGAAAACCGCTGCTTGATACTCACAAATGATAATAGGATGAGTCATTGCTAGATCTTTATATCTGGATGTCATAACACTGCACTAAAAAAAAAAAATCATACTTTTCACACATTTTTCAAAACACTAGGAAAGAAGCAGAAAAAAGAAGAAAACAGAATAACGTTCTTCTGCCTATGCTGAAGGAGTCAAAGCTTATTATTACAACTTTATCTTACAGTAAGTAAATTGGTGTCTGCATGTGATTGGATAATATTGTAACAAAGTCAGCAGGGAGCAGACCTCAACACAGTTATCGGAAAGCATCACTTCAATTAAAGGAATGACTGTAGAATCAAATCGGGATGCTGCCCGATCAATAGCTCCCTCCTGAGTTACATTGATTCACTTTGCTCTGTACTGTAAACTGAGATTTATGTTGATAAATCAATGATTACTGCTAGTGCTTGAGATAAATGGTACATCAGGGCACAGAAATAAATATTGTAAATCTCATAACTAGCACTATCTGTCTGATGAGTTATCTGAGGCTTAGGCAGCTTGTGGCTCCCCAGCCGCTATTAAAAGTATTGCTCCCAGCATGCACCGGTGTTCCACAGGTTGTCTAAGGTGGCGTTACCTGATCAGAGAGTTCTAAGTGACGGACGCCTTCGTTTCTATAAAGTGCTTGTTGTATTTAGCACGTCTGTAAGGGTGATATTGATGGTGGCAGCGCTTTGATGAGAGCAGCCAGACAGTTTCTGTTTATATGTCATTATCCCAGTAATAAATCTACATGTCGGAGATCTATATACACACTTATAGAAATAGCATCTACTTGGAAAAGGACGCATTCATTAGGTAGAAAATCTAGAGGGAAATTGTTGTTTAAAAAGGAGTCATTAGATTTTGTATTACGGATTTTATTTATAAATTGTCAACATATTATGAAGCACCGTACAATAAATAGGTAAAAAGCAGCCCTTCTTCTGATGCCAAAATGGACATTCAGTAAATAAGTTGGTACTTGTAAAGCAGAAATGAGGAAAGGAAGATTAGCTCTGTTTTCTACCTATTTGTAAACAAAACTCAACAGAAAAATCCCCCCCTCCCCCAATCAATCTTTTTCTGTAATGGTGGTCCCCTGTTGTCCATTGATACACAGGGTAAATACTTGTACCATCGAGTTCTTCGAGAGGTTTCAAGGGATTCCTTGACCTGCTGTCATTGGACCTCCCATTTGATGGTGCTGCATAGGTCCAGGACCACTGCCACCTGGCAGAGTAATTTGCAGGACAGCAATAATTGTTTTAGCTGTCTGTAAGAGTGACATTCTGAACACCAATGTAAGGAATTGGCATTTATTTCACTGACCATCAATAAAGAAGTTTTACCTGGGGTTCCTGGAGGCCTAAAATGATTGCTCATTTGGGGTAGAAAGGTTGAGAAGAGCAAACTTAAATGATCTTATCAACGTATATTTACTTTGCATATCCTCTCCTTTATTTTAATGTATATATATTGTGAGATGGCCCATAGCAACGGGGGGTGTTTCAAAGCAGTAAACAGGGCTAGCAGGTTTTAAGCGCACCAAGGGTTTATTTCACTTAACTATTTATTATTATTATACAGTATTTATATAGGACAATCAAATTACACACTGCTGTACAATCGATAGTCATGTCACTTACTGTCCCTCAAAGAAGCTCACAATCTAATGAAATTTACACACAACAGGCAAAAATAAAACAAACAGCAAAAAGAAAGCCTGGCCACTTGGCCACTAACTCACTGTTAGTTCTCTTAACTAGCAATCCAGCCCAACCTAGTGCTGTGCAGGGCCCTAACCATATATCTTTTGCAATGGTCTGTGTCTTTACTCACAGTTCCCAGTTCCCAGTTCCCAGTTCCCAGTTCCCAGTTCCCAGTTCCCAGTTCCCAGTTCCCAGTTCACCTCGGTCTTCCTCCCAGCTCACTAGCCAAGGCAGAGCCACAAGAATAAGCAGGCTGGGAGTTTCTATCCCCGGCCTAATTTCCAGGATGCATTTCAGGTGAGACAGTTACACCTGATCATACCCAGGCCTCTTTAACTCCCCCACCTGGCCAAGCCTGGTACTTCAAACCCCACCTTCAGGTTAAAAGATAAAGGTTCAGGTTAAAAAATACTCCGCGTATAACCTGTATCTGGGGCAAATGTACCTGTCATCCTGGACGAAACCCTGTGACTTATTTGCACTTGTGCTATAGCACTGTTTTTCAGAATGCGATTTAACAAGTCAATTGAAATTGTGCTCCCCTGAAATACCTTCAAAGCAGAACTAAACTCAGAACTGCCATTTTTTTCTCTTCTTCCTTGCAATTTTTTAAATATTATTTGAGTTTGAATTTTTATTTTTTAAATATTTTATTGGCTTAGCCGTGTTGTAGTAACTCCTGTGAAAGAGCGAAATGTAGTTAATTTATTCCCAGCATAGATTTCTAGTTATCCTGGCAACCAAAAGAGCTCCCTGTATTGGGGAATTTGCAAATCTTTAATACAATCCTTATTATTATATATATCACCAACATTGCAAAACACTTTACAGTCCATAGTAGGCTCAATACCTACTTGTTCTTCAGAGGTTTTCAAGGGTTCATTTAGGTTTCATTTAGGTAATCAAAGCAGAACTAAACTCACTGGTGATTGGTGAGCTTTTGTCATAATCAGCAAGTATGCACAGCATGCTCTTTGGCCATTGGGTGACCACTAAAGCTTTAAATCTTTCATGTGTTTGAGTTACATTGTTTCCGAAAGCTGGATCTGTGTCAAAGCACCTTACAATGTAGAGCTTAAACAAAAAGCCACCAGGAGCCAGGGTTTTTATTTTTTAACACTAACAATTAACACTACATCCTGATCAGGGCTATAGTCGTAAAAAAAGAAGAGGAGGCACGGTACTATCCATGGCAAGCGCGCATGTGCATCATTGATATGTAAACGTGCCTGCCTTACTACTCCCCTTCCTATGTGTCACTCAAAGGGGAAAAAATTCCCCCCGAGATTGACATCATGATACCAGAACCTGCCCACTCTCCCATCGCAGGTCTGAGCCCATGAAGGAAGAGTGGGCGGATTGTGTTTAGAGAGTCAACCCGCCAACTGCCCTGAGCATACAATTCCATACGGGAGACATTTGCAAAATAAGAGTGGGTATGCATGCCCATTCCGGAAAAAAGTCAGGGCACGCATTCCTATCCGTGCCCGCCCCACTACACCTTTGATCCTGATGATTTTTTTGTTTTTTGAGATTTTGTCCTCTTTAAAAAGTCAGCAGATAATTTTAAATGGGATGTCAGAAATGAAACCAACTCGACACCCACTTGTTTCCCATAATTAGTTCTCTTTAACATTAGATAATGTCAAATAACATACCAACCTAATAAGTAACAATAAAATGAACTGTTGACTTGCTAGGGAATGTTTTCTTTTACATGGTTAAGCAAATCAATGTTTGCTACATTTTTGATTGTATGAAAAAAATCTCTTGGTTACATTTCTAAGTCCAACATTTTCTTGGTTACCTTGACATGCAGTTTTATATGTTTAGTGTTAAAAATTATTCCTTTATACCCACACTCTCAGAATGTCAAGTAAAGAAAGGAAAAGAGAAAAATGTTGTTGTGTGGGGGATATACAGACAAAGGAGGGTGTATTTATTCAGAGAACAGTAAGGCGAGTGAAATAATCCAGTCACTGTTGAGTGGTAATGCACTTACAGTATTGCATTAAGAGGGACTCCAGAGATGCAAAATAGGATTGAAAAGTCAGCTTTCTACCTCTCAGCTTTGCCTGTAATTGATTTATTTACTTTGAATGGTGAAAAGCACAGCAGTGATGCCAATACAAATGTGACAGGGCTTGTGCATTGCATTTTTCATTTTAGCAAATGCCCTCTATGGACTTAAGTGCTATTAACACATCTGTCCTCCTGAGGTTAGATCACCATCATATATATATATATATATATATATATATATATATATATATATATCAGTACATCAGACATACAGACGACTCCTAGATACAAATGGGACTTCCCTGCTAGCTTGTGTGCAGGATGGAGGCTTGATAGGGGGAGGGGGGCGCCTCACATGACTTGCAGAAGAAATCTTTTGGTAAACACAGCTGAGCAACACCTTGTGACTCTTTATTAACCAAGACAAACGATGCAGTTGCTTCTTCTTGCATATCAAAGCACAGCTTGCTCCAGAAGTTTTTTTTTTTTTTGCTTTGTGATTTGTGAGTATTTTATACAGTAACTGACACCACGCTGCCCAATAATATGTAGTGTCAAACATCTGTCCTAATTGCATCTATTAAAAAAAATACCTGTTTCGACTTATACATATTCAACTTAAGAACAAACCTACAGTCGCTATCTCGTATGTAATCCAGGGACTACCTGTATGTGTATGCTATATGAGGTGTATTTTTAAAGCAGTGAATCTGACATTTGCTGTAACATATTCTGATTGGAGTTTAGCAATTTAAAAACGAACAAATAAAAAACATAGTAAACAATAATTAATGTGAGTTTTTTGCTTTAGTGTTAAATTGAGAAGTTTATTGCTGGATGTTAAACATATCCTGTTTTGTGTCGGCCCTGATCAAGAGTCCTTTGGTTTAATCATCTGGCCAAAAATGAAAGTCACTGGCGAGAAATGAGTGTGTCTCCCCTTCTGTGCCACATTTTCAGCCAAATGATTACAAGCCTGCCCACCACGACAAGGTAGACTCTTTAGGGCAGGACCTACTCTAATCTACACTGCGCTACCCTACTTGATGCTAGTCATCCTTCTTCTAATGTTGGATGTGTGTTCATTAGACCTCATCTCATAACTAGGTGTGTGTGTGTTTTAATGTGAGTGTGTATGCATTTGTGTTTTATATATGTAGGTGTGTGGGTGTGTGTGTACATATGTGAGTGTATATATGTATGTTATCTACTCTATGGTCTATGCTTTTTTTGTCTGTCTGTGTCCATCTAGCATGATCTACATATCTAATATGAATAAAAATTATTGGTTATTTAAAAATTGTATATTACTACATTTTTACCAATAATCACCTTGCATGTTCCAGCTTTGTTTAATATAAAAATCCTACACATGTGGCCCCCAATAATTGTCCCTTCACCCTGCAGAATGAGTTTAGGAGTACATAATACCCTTTACACATTCTTTGAAAGACTAAAATCTGTTCTAGAAGTAAAACTTCAAAAAAAAAAATCTATATTACTCCTTTTTAACTAGCTGTTACTGGGATACAGTTTAAGGTCCAGCAGTATGTTTTCATATACCTGCAGATACCGCCTATTAGTGTTACTGATAAAGGAAACTGAAGTAAAAAATTAGCACATACCTGGTTGGGATAACGGCTGGCAAGGGAACTAGCCAATAGGGCTATTTGCCGGAAAAGCTGCTATCCAGAGGGTTAGCCCTGGTACCAAATCCACATAAACATCGTCACCCTCACCTGTAAGGGAGAAATACCATGGACGTGAGCTCTCGGTTTCTGCAGAGACGACGAATGAGTGTTCCAGATGCAGTTCTTCAGACCATACAATAACTCGCCGTGTAGATTCATTACCAGTGTGCTGAATGATCATAGGAACAATAACAGGCTGCATACCTTCAAAGATTTCAGGAACAGGTGTCCGGCAGACGGGACAGGTACGACTTCGCCTCAGCCATGTATTGATGCAGGTTTGGTGGAATTGGTGCTCACAGGAGAGTTGTTCAATTTGGGCTCCCTCTTCATACTCCATCAAGCATATAATGCAGCGTGGCCTATCTTCAGTTTGCTGGTCGTTGGCTGGACGTCTTCTTCTTCTTGTTCTTTCAGGCAGCTGATGTTCAGAAACTCTGCCACGAAGTGTAACTCGGGATCTTGTCCTGTGAGCTACTGGAGAATAATGGCCTGTTGGGCCTACCTCCTCATGCGAGGGCATTTCCTGGGAGGTTGGGCCGTGAACGGCCTCCGATAGTCCGCGTTGGCACTCAGATGGTATCAGATGCTCCTGTAGGGGATTTAAGACAAAACAAGACAAAAAGAAATCTGCAATCCGGCACAAGTCTCAGGATAAATGCTTTGGAGATTCTCCTAGAAAGGCTCCTCAGCAAGTAGTGAAAAGCTACAGCTTCAGTGTAGCTATGGCAACCGTGACATCACAGCTGACCAATGGCCAGTCATCCGAACTGACATCTTGAAAACTGTCAAATATTTCCACAGAGCAGCCTGTCTGCCCAAGTGATCATGTGTGCCCTCCTAGCCAATTGTATTCTAGGCTGACAGACCAATGGCATTATTAAACAGTTTTTTTTTCAATTAACAAAGCTTTATTTAGGACCAAGTCATTTATTTAAAAAAATTACACTTATTTGATGTGTCCATAGAGATCAGCCTGTATGCACAAGGCCTTACAATCCAGCAAGCACTTGTACTCCTTCCTAGCCATTAAAGGTCCTCGGTGGCTGAAAAAAGTGAGCTTCCTAAAGGTGTGTTAAAGCTTTGTGAATTATTTACCAATGTTTTTTGGAAGAGAGGCTTGCTTTTTTCAATTCTAGTAGAGATTTGGCAGACGGAAATGGCCTGATTTTCTAAGGCTCCCCAAGACTGCAGAAGATAGACTATCATGGTAGATCCTGAGTGATCCAGCAAACCTGTAATGGATTTAGCTAATGATTGAAAACATTTACCAAATTAACAAAATTATTTTAAGAAATCCATTACAGGTGTGCTGGATCACCCAGGTTCTTTCATGATAATGTTTCCAGTCTTTGAGTCTTAGTGTATCAGGCCCAAACACTTATAAAGCATTGTGACTGCAATCTCTAAATTGAATCCCATTGGGCTCCTTAAAAATAACTTACAGCTATATTTATTTTAAATAACCAACCTTACTTTCATGTGTTAGCTTTGTAATCTGAGCCAATCGTATTCAGGGCTTATGAGAAATACCTGAAACCAGTCATCATTTAGTTGAGTGTGACTCGGGGTACAAAAAAAGAAGCTGAAAGCGGTAACTCTGAGTCACATTCGCGGTAGGTAAGCCCACAGAAAATAATGATAAATAAAGCGCTTACCTGATTTACCAACTTCCACATCCCATCCTGCAAGTTACCAGACTTTGTATACAAACACTAACTCTATGAAAACAGGTACTACTTCCTATATGTAACAATACACAGAGTGAATTATGCTCCCAGTGCCAAATATTTGCATGAATAAATATTCAGAGGAGCTGCTGATTATTTTATAGGATCAGAAACTACGAGTATGTTAGGGCACTGCATGTTTCAATGTAGAATTGTTGACTTATAGGTGTCTTACTACAGATTTGCTGCACAAAGCCTGTTGTCTATATATTTTTTAATCAATAAAAAATGAATAAATCAGATATCTGCCACCATTTATCTGTGCCATAGTTACTTTGTAGGGTCAGAATTTACCACCTGATAAGTATTATAGCCAGGATAAAAGATGCAGTCTTTCAAAGGTTATGATCTTGCATGCCTATGGCCACTTATTATATTGTGCTCTCAAACTCACCATATTTGTTATATTTTCCTCCTCTTTGACAAATCTGAATGTACAGTATGTGAGTTGGGTGTAACCCTACTATTTAGAGGTCAGCAGTATTTTTAGAGACTGTTTAGAGTCTCTCCCAAATTGACCTGCCTGATTTTCCCTATGGGAGAACACTGGCTGGTTAGTCATCCCTGAAGGTAAATATCATTTGATAATATTAGAAATCATGTTTAGAAGGGTCTAATGTCAATTTATTAACCATTCTCATTTACTCCTAAATGGGCTTAAAATCGACAGTGCTTTGCTGCAGCCATTGTAATACAAATTGATTGGGAAGGTAAAATGTATTTCATTACTGTTCATGGGAATGTCTCATATACCTTGTTTCTTATACTTATTACTTGATTAGTTTTATTTATTGGGTAAATAGCTGGTATGATATCTAAGAAATGTGATGTTTTAGTGTTGTGTGTAATGTTAGTGAAATATATCTAATAACTGACTTATTAACTCTCCCCAAAACAGTACATTACCAATTAAAAAAAATAATAAAAGATCTGTATGTTACAAATATGTACCAAGCCAGCAGGTAATAGTTACGGACAATTTATTACATTTGCCACATTTATTATCTTGTAAAGTAAATGGGCAGCTCTTCCACAGACGCATTGTTACCAATCTAATACATTTCTACAAATGCATTTTTATATGTTAATAGTCTGTTATGTACTACCAACACAAATCAGCTTTTACAGTAAATGAAGTGAACTGAAATGTAGCTTTGTAATCCAGTGTACTTGAATCTCTTCTGAATTATAACTTGACGAGAAAAATGTATTCAAGACATAATGAATGTTGTGGCAAAGTAAGGTATATTTTTCTATAAAATATCTGCTGGTGTGCTTATTTAAAAAAAAAAAAACCTCTAAAAACATAAACTCTGATTAAGTGGGATGTTCCAAGTATCATTATGGAAACAAATATGTATGTAAAGCAAAAGTTTTTTGTTTGTTTTTTTTTATTCTGCTTTTTTTAAAAAAGAAATGCTCTGTACCTGTGTCACGTTTTCTTACCCTTCTCTAAAACATATTTCTTTAAGTCATTCCAATGCTTTTTAACACCCATGATTAAAGTTACTTTCCATCATGCAAAACTTCATCCACAATGTTTATTTAATGTCAATTTAGTTGATGAGTACATTTTTACTAGTGCCACAATCCATACTTCTACCACTGCCTTCAATATTTTATTATACAAAATAATACATATTGTATTCTTTGGAATCTATTTATATGGCAGTAAATATGCCATTCACCAACATTCTCTGGTGGAGAATCAATCACTGCCACTGAGATCACATGCACCTGGACGATTCTCCAGCAGACACTGTTTGGTATGTCTATATATATATATATATATATACATATATTTATATATATAAATAAAGCCCTCTGTTTGTTCAACCTTTAAAGTTTTAATGATTTTTTTGTCTTTTAATGAGACTGATAACCTTTTGAACCATCTGCTTTCTTCGTCTTGGTTTCTTTCACTGCTCTGAAAAAAAAAGATAATTGCTGAAGACCGGTATTAAGGCAACAAAAAAGCAGCTAAAAGTTAACACCTACACCATGGCAACAACAAACTGAATATATTTCATGGGGACCATTGACACTTAATGACCTTGTAAATTCATAAGTAAAATTAAAATAAATAATGGACATATTTTGGGTTGGTTATGTGTTTTTTTTTTGCTCTACTTTTTAGCCTTCACTTTGCATAAATGTAAAGTTAGGCTGTGCATTGCTTTTATACATAAGCAAGCTTATTCAAAAACCCTTTTTTAACCCCCCTAGCGGTCTAATTCTGTTAGTTTTTTCACGCAAAAAGCGTGCATGGAAATTCATTTTACATTGCAGGCCTATCATGTTTACATTGCAGGCACAACTCACCAAAATATGTCAAATATTTAATAAATACATTAAATAATAAACTTTAAATAAAAAAAACACAAAAATCTGTTAAAAAAATAAATTAAATAAAAAAATAGTTAACCATGTAATATTACTGTACACTAACATGTATAATATATATATATATATATATATATGTGTATATATGTGTGTATATTATACATATATATAAAAAAAAATTATAAATATATATGTATATATTATATAAAGATTTATTTGTATTGGACTCAATACAGCTATTTTGTATTGAATCTAATACAAAATTTTTTGAAGTTCCCGCTGCTCCTCCCGCACTGATGTCACTGGGAAACCCCGGAGATCGTCTCTGCACACGCCGGGAGAGGATCGCAGAAAAAAGATGTGTCCGGAGGAGCTGCAGGGCTCATCAGGATGCCGGGGGACGACAACGGAACAAGGTAAGTGTTTTTTTTATGTTTTAAGCGACCCTGAGTGTGTACACAAATTATCTAACATATGACATTAGTTAAATTATTAGTGTGAACTATGAATAATTCCACATCATATCTATTCTTTTGTCTTTATTTGTACCTTTCATATTTTGAGCACATTTGCAAGCCATTATACCAGTTAAATATACATGCACATTTTCTATCTCTGCCAAGTTGTTAAAGAATAATATCTCTTATAGGCTAGCCTGTTTATCAAGTAGGAAAGCAGTGATATTTATAAAGTCATGTTGGATCTCATGCATGTTATTTGGCAGTTGTGTGTATTGCTCTAGATTGCGTCAGATTTGGAATAAAGAAACATTAAAAAGACGTTTTAGAACAATCCAATATATCTGTACATCTAGAAATAGGGCTATTATTACAGTTTCAGGGTGGTAAATGATAGGATAAAAAATATTTTAGAGAAAAATGGTACTGGCAATTGCATAAAAAAGTAATGAGGATATAGAATAATAGTAATGGCTAACCCATTTTAAAAGGACTCATTTAGTGCATAACCATTTTGCATGTAAAATAACATCCTTTAACTATTCACTGAACCACTCCAAGCTATTTAATGACTTTTATTGACAAATTCTATGCGAAGTCCCTCATGTTATCTATCACTGTAATTGCTGTAAAATAGGGAGAACTAAGTGCCTCTCAGTGTATGTGCTTAGAAGATAATTAACCTGCTAGTTGTTTTTCTTACATATTATATTTTTTAATTAAAGCCTAAATGCACCTTTATTTGGGTGTGTCCCATATGGGTATTGAGGCTTTCAAATGATATCTACATTGGTGCAAAGATTGTAGAGAATGGATATTTGTCTTGGACTTTTGTCAAAACCAACAATTAATCTTTTTACATATGGCCAGCTCTGTAATGTTTTCACTGGCTTCCTTCTTTGTTAACATACAAGGTATACTCCATATTCTCAAGCACATTCTCAAGCACTGTCTCTATTTTTCCAGCTCGCTGTCTTTTATGTTCTTTTGTCTCTTTAACCTCCTTCTACCAACAATCATTCTTACCAAATCAGACGTTGCCAAAAACTACTGATTTTAAAGTGTTTAAATGCTTGAGATGCTATTCTTGTGTTAATGGGTAGCAATGGATCTCTGGCCAAGATGTTGGAACAATTGTTAAAGGATATGTAAAGATAAAATATTTTTAAGCTTCCCCATGTCCAGGACACATAACAGGAGTAATATCCCCACTTAGACGGTGTCACGTTAACAGTTGTCTCCATTGGGAAATTTTCACTTACCCCTTGTAAAAATGTTTATTAAGAATATAAATATTATAAGCTTTAGGTGTTTTATAAATTTCAAAACTTTATAAGTTCTATTTTATTAAAAAAATTGAGGGCTATCAGAACATACCTGTATTGCCCAACACCCTCTATTGTTTCTTGGCAAATCAAGACCTTACCTTACCCAACACACAGCAAGCCAACCACTGTCCTTGCAGATCCTTACCAACCAGAAATGAGCTGATTTCCAATATTGCTTAAAAGCAACTCTGGCACAGCAAGGTTTTCTTAGTATTAGCTCTGAATTCCCTATGAAGTACAAAATAAATAACATGACTTATTGATACTTTTAAATTGATAAACAAAAAAATACGTGCTCAAGGTAACTTTTCAGTAATGTTTCAATGTAAAAAGTGATACAGTTTGATTTTAAATTATGCATTCACATGACGAAACATTTGACATTTTCAGTTATTGTTCATGTGAAAATTGTATAAATAGGATGACAGAAGTTGTAAATTAAATCTCTTCATATTGAGATGTTTCACCACCATTATTAATATATATATATATATATATATATATATATATATATAAATATATATATATTGTGATACCAATGTAGGATTGGAGGTCTAGGGGAGATATATTTGCCCGGAATGCCTCTTTATGTGAGGTATAGTTGCCCAAGATTCCCCTCCTATGTGAAGTAGCCGGTGGAAAACTCACCTGCGAGGTAATTAGAGAAGTAGCACTGAGGGTGGGATATAACCCAGAGCCAGGAGCTCAGTGAGGAGCCTATTTTGGAGAGACACAGATAGGGTCTGTGGAGGCTCAGCCTGGCTTAGAGGGACACAGCTAGGCAGACTGTGTGTGAGCGAGAGAGCTCAGTTTGGGAGGCTCAGAAAGTCTGTCTGCCCGGGGACACAGGAAGGTGGACTGGGAGAAGGAACTCAGACCTGAGGAAAAGGTTGCTGCAAGTGGTGTTTGGAGCTGATAGGGAGAAGCCCTCCAGATGATAGACAGGAAAGTCTAATGTTTAGTGAGTGCCGGACAGGCAAGGTTTTCTTTTTGTTGTTTTGTTTTATTCTGCAACCTTTAATAAACCTGGCGGGAAGCCAACTGGACACATACCTCGGTGTGATATAAGTTGGATGAATCAGACGTGTCCTTTGAACAAAGCAAAGGCGATCCAGAGCTTAACCCCCTTACAATATATATATATATATATATATATTCACATTACATGTATTTCTGTTTTATCCTGAGTAACAGAAATAGTAGCATTCATATAAAAAAATAAAAAAGGCATCTATTTCTGTAGATTAGGGAAAAAAATAATTGTGATTCAATGCTCTAGATGAAAATGTTTAAGGGCTGAATACTTTATAAAGACATTATAATCAATCAAATGGAGATGCAAGGGATGCATGAAGAAAGACAATGCAATAAATATCACTTTATTTTACTTAATTTATGCTGATTTTGTACTACAAAGTTAATTACGATGGTATTTAAAGGTGTGGAAGTCATGTGAATTAGCATTAACAAAAAAAGTTGCAGAACATCCAGTTCTGAACTTTAGAGCCCAGCTCTACTCCAGCAATTCATCAGTTCTGCTTTTGCTCTGTAGCCTAAAAATAAAATAAAAAATCGTCTCCTATTACAGGCTAATCTTGGAAGACTTGCCCACCCCAATCTGTAGAAAATCAAGTACAACTAGTTCCCACTGGTGAGTTGACCCTAAGAACCTAAAGAAACTAGTAACAGTTGAAATATGGAGTGTGCCATTGGTAATGTTTTCTCCTAAAAATGGTATTTATATGACTGTCCAGCATATTCATTGATTGCAGTATTGCTAAAGTCACAGGGAAAAAACAAAAGTTCATATAAGAAAGTTCTGAAAATTATAGATCCACGGAAGGCACCTGCTTGCATTTTTGGAAGGGGTGTAGTAATAGCTGTTTTTGTATTTTTGTGTACTCTAACATTTTTTAGAATATTTAAGAATTACAAAATAAACAATATACAAGATTTTGCCTTATACCAACAAGAGACTTTTCACCTACATCTTGTATTTCTTTACATGTTTTTAACAGATGTGATCTCTTGATTCACCTCAACATGTGACCAAGGACCGTTGTTCTATGATGTAACTCTTTACAGCTAAAACCTATGACAGTAACAACTATTTCTGAACTCACAATGTGCAATAAATAATGGAAATCGCTTCCTAAAAAATTTTTTTTTTCTGTACTGCACTAAATGCATACTTTTTATTGGATTATTTGTAAGGTGGAAACCCCCATCTTGGGTTGTTTTTTTTTTTTTATTATGATAATATTTAGCCTTTATTTAACTCGTGCATAATGTGGCATTTTTGGAACAATACATGTAGGCCCTGGGTTAAGGACATCCGACATGCAGACGCCTCCTAGATACAATTGGGGCTTACCTGCTAGCTCCTGTACAGCACGAAGGCTTGGATGGGGGAGGGGGCAGTTTGCATGACTTGCAGAAGAAATCTTTTGCTAAACACAGCTGAGCAACATTTTGTAATGACCAAGACAAACTCTGCAGTTGTTTCTTTTTGCATATTAAAGCACAGGTTGCTTCAGAAGTTCATGAATGTCTAGGCTCCAAAAATACATTTTTTTTTTTGCTTTGTTTGTGATTAACTCACAGTGAGGATTTTATACAGTAACTGACACCACGCCCCCTAATAATATGTTGAGACAAACATCCGTCCTAATTGCATTTATTAAAATAATGTACCTGTTCCGACTTACATACAAATTCAACTTAAAAACAAACCTACAGTCCCTATCTCGTAAGTAACCCGGGGTCTACCTGTAGTCATATTTGATTGTTCACACGTGTTAATAAAAGCTCCATCTATAGCAAGGAGTCTCTGTTTCTTTAGGAGGGGAATAAGCGCAGGCTGGGCAGTTACTTATCTCAGTGCAGGTTTCAGTAACATTACAAATGTGGAATAATACATTTCTGTAAATTTCTGCTTATCTTCAATCATTAAAAAACATTCAGGCAATTCAAGTCAAGTGTCCCAAGCTTAGAAGATGTCATAGTCTTCTGCAAAAATCTTGCCTCAAAGTATTCCTCTCTATAGATTTGAATGGAGCCTTCAACAATACAGCCTATTAATGGGGATTATGGGGAGTTACTACACAACTACAGCAAATTATGTACTAGCTTTATGCCGTGAGGTTGTACACACCACAGGAGACTGTCATTGTTGGAAAGAGGTAAATGCACACCAGGTGGAGAAATGAGTTTACGTTAGAATAGGGAATTTTTATCTGAACGTGAACCTTTAGGCAATGATCTTAACCAAGTTTACAGTTTTTGTTTGTGAGTATTTACAGTAAATGGTGCAAAGTTTCAAGAACATAAACGGCTCTTTAAAAAATAATTCAATGCATGTTTATGGAAATGTCTTTATGTTGAAGGCAATACACCAAAACACAGTGTTAACAATATCGGTACTTCTTGCTTTATTCAGTGAATTCCCTCCTTGCTAGTTAAGATTTAAGGCCACTGCACATCTGCTCAAGCCGCTGGGTTTATTGTAGCTAATTCTAAATGGAGCATAAAGGGGAGATAGTGGAATCTATTCTCTCGCTCTCTCTGCACATCAGCAGTAGGTAAAGTCATTATAGTCTCGGTGGCACATCTAATAGCTTCTGATTCTCAGCTAAAAGCAAGTAATTGCTAGAATCGGTGTTTAGCCGCTTAATAAACTAATGTGTTGATGAGTTAATTCTGATAAACTGAGAGGCAATGACTGTATATTCCAAGACTGCTTGGTGTGATGCAATTTTCAAATTATGCGGTGCCTGTGCATTTCTAGGTCACAGTGCGTTCTATCTACTCCCGTGGGAGAAGATAAAGGGTATTATATTTGCTTTTGTGATGTACTTTTATCATAGATTACAGCCCACAAGTACAGCTTAAAATGTCCTTCAAAAATACATAAAATGTCCCTTTCATACTAATGGCAAGACAGAGGCAGTAGGGGACATCTGTGAAAAATAAATGAGCAATTCCCATGGATGAAAATAAAGTTATTTAGGAATACAATACCTGTGGCATTATAAAAAAGGCCATTAAAAAGGCCAGCTTTTAAATTATTAAAATCGATTATAGAGGTGTTAACTAAAAAGAGGTAGCAATAAATTTATTCACTTACAATTAGTGCAAAACATACCCCTAGCACACTTGAAATAACATTTTTTTTATTCAGTGTGTAAATTTATAATTAAACTTTTTCTTGAGTTTTGTAAAATAATCCACAAAGGTTAGGAGTTGTATCTATTGACTTTCTATCCCAGTGACCACTATGTAGATAAGGAAGTGAAATAATCTTCCTAGTGAGGCCATTACAAAGATAACAGCCCAAAGTTTTAATTCTCCCCTGGTTATTAAAACAGGCATTTTATGATCTGTTTGGGGTGTGCTGATCCTTACCAAGTTCAATAGATATTCTAAAAATATGGACTGTGCAGTCTAGTCTGGGTTAAGGAAGATTTATGTAAACTGGAAAACATTTCAAATTTATCCAAATACTTTATCTAAAGTCTAATTTTTCCTGTTGTGTATAATAGAGAATGGTTAACCCAATATCATTTTTCCCATACTTGTCCTATTGGGACAATATTGCGTCCCAACTAAAACCTCTCACTTGTATTACAGTTCCTTCTCGGCTCCAGTGACAATGACTACTGGCACAAATAGAAATCTATTATAGATGTCTATCTAAAGCAAAGGTTTGGGTTTAGACGCACCTTAAAGTTTAATATGCTTATATTTTGCCCTCCCTGGCTCCTCCTTTCCTCCCTGCTCAAAATACCAACTGAATGATATATACATATAAAAAAAAACATTCTGTTTTTATAACTTATGTTATGAAAGTTATTACATAACTTATGTTAGTTTCATTGGCATGACTGTGACAAGGCAGGGACCCCGCATACAGTGCCCCCCCCCCTCTTAAACGCCCCTCAAATGACACCACACCAAAATGATGGTTAAATGGCCTAAAGGCCTTTTATTAAACAAACAATTTCCTAAAGCAATTCAAAATATAAAAAAATTACCATAAATAACCAAATCAAATAACCATAAATACCCAAATAGCAAATAATTAACATAAATAAAAATCTAAATACATAAATAACACATTTACTTATAACCTTGACTCAATAAACACACTCTCCTGATTACTGGTCCTCGAAGGCCCCCTCCACTATACCCTCCAAACTTATTTGGGTCTGCACCGTTTAGGAACGATATCAGCAGCACTCGCATCCCATTTCAACCAAGACCCATCAATCCGCACCAGCACCAAAATACAAGGGAGGGTTGGCGGGAAACTTTCTTCACTTTCCTCGTCCTGCTGCAGAATGATCCTCCTCTTCCATTTCCCCTTCCTTTTGCACTCCTCCTCTCCCTCTCTCCACTACGTTACCCCCCCTCGCTCCAACTCCCCCTCCTTACCACGCTGCAATTAGTTAACCCTACCACTACCTGCTCCCTACCCCTTCCCAGTCATTGAGGCCTTCCACTATCCTTTCACTACTTTACCCCACTCCAGGCCTCTCTTTATTGCCAGATTACTTCATAAATTTATGCAGGTAGGTTATGGTTGGTGAGAGGGTCCAGCAGGGCATTGCTCATAATCATTGCTCATAATCTTTTCACAGCTCCTGTCCTATCTACCTTAGCAATTACACCTAACTGCTCTCTTCGCTCCTTCAATGACCTACTAATGACTTCCTCACTCATAACCATGTCATATACACGGCTCCAAGACTTTCTTGGGCTGCACCCACTCTCTGGAATTCTCTTCCTTGTCCTATTTGGCTTGCTCCTACTTTTGCACATTTAAAAGAGCTCCTAAAACCCATCTTTTCAAACTCACCTTCCCACTTTCTTTTGTCCCCTAAACTCTCATTACTTACCCTCCATTCCATATCCCCCCTCCTATTGTGTGCTGCTTCCCCCATCTCTTCTGGGCTATATCTTCTCTTCCTCCTGTGTCATTGTTTTATATGTGTCTGTCATTTGCTACCCCTATTTATTGTACAGCGCTGCATAATTTGTTGGTACTATATACATACTGTTTTTTGACAATATTAGTATTAATTTTTCCAAAGATAGGAAGCTTTGGTGACAACGTGTGTTATACTGAAAAAGAACTGAAATCCAATGAAGAAAGGGGGAGACCAGGGATGTAAGGCTTGGATGATGTTGGTCTAAAATGTACCTAGGGTGCCAAGCCGGGCTTTAGGCAAGCAATTATAATTTAAACTAAATATGAAAAAAAACTATTCATTTATGATGTTGTGAATATGTGTTAAGAGATGCTCAAATCCAATATTGATGTGTGTTTAATATGAGCATTATGTATCATATCATTATTTTTCCGAAACAAAGTAGGTGATGAGCACCCAAGAATAGCTTTTTGTAAGGACTTCCAATTGTCTGCTAACTTTACTGGGAGATTCCACATTGACTCTTTGGTTGAAAGCTTTCAGTACAGACACGGGAACCCTCGATAGGGCAATTTAGTTTGTTGACTGTGATTTCAAGTGCCACTTTTCCCACTAAGTCATTAAGCATGGCATTGGAGCATCCAGACAGTGAACATTTGTATGCCTGACAGCTAATATATATCCAGGCTTTATAAATGATAACGTGTGGTTAGAATTACATTTCCTAACCTGCAGAATAGTGCATCAAAGATTGTAAATCAACATGAGGTAACAGATCTAGTTAAATTCAGTCACTTCACACTGGCAAATGATAATATAAGGTAATATAGTGTCTCACTGGAAACCTTTTTTCTTCATTTTTACATAGATCTCCTGGATTGTGATACTCAAAAAACACCGGTCTGCCAGAATACCTCCTATCAACCATCAAGCTAATGTTAATGAAAATGTCCCAGCTCAATAGATATGACTTTTTTTTTTCTTTTGAGAATATATTTCATTAAATTTACATTATTTCATGGTGTATGAGAGTGCACAAGGACATTGAAACTGATGAAGTGAGGTAAACTGTACATAGTGATAACAGTTGCCACCATAAAATACAGAGAAAGGTGAATCATGAGTCTTTGGTTATGCATCTAGGTGCAGAATCAAAAGAAGTAATGGAGAACAGAAAAAAAAGAGAATGACACATGAAAACCAGTTGGAGAATCCCTAATTTCACTCTTATACATCTATGAAAAATGTGATTACTGCAATAAAGCTTGGAATTGTGTAAAATTGAGGAAAGAAATCCAGATACTAAGTGTTGTAAGAAAGATTGTGTACTTATCAAAGTTAGTCATTACTTTCTCCATCCTCATTAGATGGTTACATTCTGTAATCCACCCTTTAATCAGAGAAGCAGGAGATGTATTCCAATACCTGCTAATACATTTCCTGCCTCTTGACAGGAAAAAACTAATAATAGGCTACTCTTTGAGGATAGAATAATGGAATCAAGGCAAGTTTTGGTGACACATGCTAAGAAAAAAAAACAGTAACTTGTATGATAATATGGAAGATGGGGTTACAATATGGTTGTATAGATTTTCTATAAAAGCTTGTAAAGTTTCAGAAACTGTGGTCAGTCAAATTGCAGTTGCCAGCACAGGAAGTGAAGGGTTACTGACATGAGAGAACCAGGTTCTCCCATGACAGTTCATCCTCTCCAGTCTTGGATTTTTTTTAATAAATTTAGGCCCATAATGAGAAGAAGTTTGGATAGGTTAATTCAGGCAACACAAATACAGTGTACATTATCACTATAAAAGAAATGTAGGTCATCGGTGCTCTATTTGCAGGGAATGGTGTTGGAACTAATCGAGTAGGTAGGTCCTCAGAAGAGGCACAGGGCATCTCAGAACATTTTAGGGCAAAAACAGTGGCTAGTACAGGTAGACCCCGAGTTAAGGACATCCGACATACGGACTGCTCCTTAATACATACGGGGCTTCCCTGCTCGTTCTGTGCAGGACGGAGGATTGATAGAGGGGAGGGGGGCAGTTTCCACAGATTTCTCCAGAAGTTAATGAATGTCTAGGCTCCATAAAGTTTTTTTTTGCTTTGTTTGTGATTAGCTCACAGTGAGGATTTTATACAGCAACTGACACTACACTGCCTAATAAAATGTTGGGACAAACATCTGTCCTAATTGTATTTATAAAATAATGTACCTGTTTCGACTTACATACTAACTGAACTTAAGAACCAACCTATAGTCCCAGGGAGTACCTGTAATTAAGGCTTTCTTGTACTTTGGTACAAATAAAAGCATTCATAGCCGCAATAGAATCAGCAAAAGTTCTATATAAATCTATTGTAGAACTGAAGACAAAGGGTTGTCAAATAAAGAAATTATAAAGAGTCGACTTTGGGGGCAGGGTTTTCTCTCAAAGGTAATGTAAAGTGTGCTTTTTTTAATTTTGACCATTTTTGGCCATGATTAGGGACAAATGAGCAATTTGGCATAGTGATTTTCTAGTTAGGTTTTTATTCATATCATATCTAAATTTTGAAGAAATTTTATTTACCAATAATTTAATCTTTGCATTGAAGTCTACAGCTGCCTACTTTTGAAATTACTTTTGTAAATTGCAAGGCCCGTTAACGTAACACTATCACCAAAGTTGCATAGAGAAGGAGGCGGGACTGGTGGTTAGTGTAAAAAAAAAGATGTCCAAAAGTAAATAACAAAATTTAAAAACACCTTTTTGGTAATTTAAAATGTAAAAATTAAAAACACAATTTTTTTGAAAACCAAATGATTTTTAAAAATTATTTCTGTTGTAGTCCTGTTAGGCGATGCTTATAGGGCCAGCAAGCCTGTGCTGAGCTCCACCGCAGTATCTCTTCCTATTTATTCTGTCCAGCAGTGATGCTTGCAGGAGCAAGGAAATAGCAGCATTTTCTGCTTCCCCTTTGGAATTTTGGTACTGTTTTATCTGTGGGCTCCTGGTCCTCTGCCAGTCCCCCCTAGAGACCATCCCTTGCGCAAGTCCTGGGGGCTGGGAGATGCAACCAGTCTCCCGAGGCTGAGTTGGGGCTTGCTATAGGCGAAGAGTGTTAGATTGGGGGACTGGTGTCTGGTGAGTACTGTTCCCGGACCAGGGCCTTACAGTGCCATTGTTATGTTCAAGGGTTTTGCAGTTTCACACTTTTCTCAGCTTTGCATTAACTTGGATTTACAGACAAACTACATGCTTTTTGCCATGGATATTTTCCTATAGGAAACCCTGAGCCCAGCAATTTTGGTGACATTACCACGTTCAGTGACTTTGCATTTAATTTGCAAAGACTACAATGTAAATTGGCAAAAATGTCAATAATCTGTCATCACTCAACACAAATGAATGCACTCAATGAAAGTATCTGTCTTTCTGCACCTGTGAAGCAACTTCTATTTAACTTCTCAGAACCAAATTGCATATAACATGGGACTAGAGTTTTCCTTTTATTGGTTTGTATAGGAGACTCTGCACAGAATATCACTACTCTTACAGAGCTTCTGAAATTTTGTCATTTTGACTGCTAGCAGCACCACCAAACAAAAGTTGAGTTAGTCCCTAAAGTGAAGTAATATATCTATTCAGCCTAAAAATTCCTAGGATTGGGAGGCATACACTCAGAAGTCATTTGCAATGCCAGTGTGTATAATAGCACAAATAGATGAGGTGAATCTATCAATTCAACATGAACAACAACAGGACAGGGGACCATATTTTGATTACTAGAGTAATATTTATTTCTCCTACATATTAAATATAGATCCAGGAGCAGTTTTTCACAAAAAGTAAAATGAAGTTATTAGACAGTTTTATCCTAGCTAATGTTACTAATATATTAGAATTTCAATAAAAATTTTAATCTAATATACAAAGAAACATGACTATGTGCAAATTGGTGTAATCTATTGGAATTAGCAAAGCTTTGTCTTTCTAACCAAACTAAAAAATCAAAAATGATTACTATTGTGCCAGATTGGATGGGGCTTAAAAATGTCTATAATTTTAAATCTGATAGTATGGATAGGGATTTAGAAAAGATACTGAAAAAATATTTAAGCCCGAGTCATTTCAAATTCTAAACAGAAAGAAATTGAATCATTTATTAAGCCTAGTAAAAGTGTCAGTCCATCTAAGAATAATAAGTTAATAACAGGAGCACAATGGGGGATTTATACACCTAATAGCTTTTTATATCTGTTCCAGTGATGAGAGTCTCTGACCGAATCTCCCCCATGACATAGAGACTCAGTGCTCCAGCCGAATTTCCTGTTAAACACAATAAACAATAAAAATCAGAGAGAGTGAGTTCTCCATAATGTGAATAGCAGGTGAGAAGACTTGGAAACTCTAAAGCTGCTGAGCAGTATACCACCTTTAATGGAAATTGAGAAATTCCTTTCAGTCCATAAAATAGCTGTCTACTATTGAGTGTATTGGGGACATTAGCTTCCCCAGAGTATGGGCTAAATTGATTGTTCTAGTGCACTTTGGTGAGTGCTGTGGAATGTTTCATAACTATATGGATTCTGGGGGTACAAGTGTGGCAGCCATGGATCCTTCTATTGGTGTGAACTGTAACTTTTGCCATAGAAGCCTGTGAGGTTGTTGGTCCCTGAAGTGGACAACTTGGAAAAAAACTACTATAAGATTTACAGAAGACAAATACAACCATCATTTGCTTATCTAATTCCTACCACTACACTCGTTGGGAACTTGTTGCTGGCCCAGACATAAGAACATTATGATAATTTTTTACAACAGAGAAACCATCCAAAAATCTTACCCACCAGTGTCCACCAATCTAAAAGGTGCTTTGTATAAGAAAAAGTTAAAAGGCTACCAACCACCCAATGGATACAGAGGGTAATCATTATTTTGTATGTCACTGTGTGTCAAGCTGGATGGAACCAAAATATATATATTTGGTCATTGTAAGCCTGTATGCTCAAAATCAACAGTAATAGACCCTGGTATGTGCCCAGCTTGGCATATTCCATATTTTGTGATAGTTTTTAGAAATAATCATCTTACTGTATTTGTTAGGTGAAGAATAAGTTACAGAATAGAACATTCTTTATAGTATTAATGAAATACCAATCTTAAGAACAAGAATGAAATGTAAAGAAGCTTACCTGTCCATAGGGGTGGTGGTTTTATTAGTTTTCTTTCTTCATGTTAGAAACATCATTGTCACTTCCTCTAAACTAGCCTAAAAGGATAAAACAATCCTACATGTACAGCCTAATAAACCCACCAACCCTCATGCAATGGAAAAATTAAAGGAAGAAATGTTTGAAGTCCAGCCATGATGACAACCATGGTCATCTCCTGAGATACAGTGGAGGAGTGAGCGTGCTATACACAGGATTACTATAGAAAAAGAAAGTGGCAAAGCTTGAAAAAATAGAAAAACAAAAGCTGCCATTACAAACCACAGTAAATTATGTTTTTGTTTTTGAAAATGCTTTGAAGCCAGAATACAGTCTGAATACTTGATGTGCACTTTTGTTTTAGGTCAGTGACTTAAAAATGATTAAAGCCATTGGATCAGCAGGACAGATAGGCATGTAGAATTTAAAATACAATTGGCCATGTTTTCTCTGTATCTAACTTCTTTAATATGACTTTATAGTTATATGAGGGGTAGGGGGGATTGAAAAATACAATGTGATTTCATTTATCTGAGATCAGAATTTTCCCTTTGAAAGAGGAGACCTTGTGTACTGAAAAATGATTTGTTTTATCCATGTCAAGCTTGTAATTAAATAACTACAGAGGCCATGTTTCCCTCTTCTCTATTCTACAATAGACCAGGAGACCCTTTTATTGTTGAGAGCGCCGCCAGTGACATGATATAAAAGTTACATTGTCATCAATCAAGTACAGATACAATGACGGAAATAAAAGAACTTTTCTCTACATGCAGTCTATGACTCACCTGACCCACAAATGAATCTGCAAACATTTTCTACACAAAATCCTTTACAAAAATGCCAGTGTATAATTCTTTAGGCACTAGTTCATAGAGACACCATAATGAATACAATTTTTTCAGCAGAGCTCATTTATTAATCTTAATAAATTATCCCTTTGCAGGGTGATAATTTACTTGAACAGCTTAAACTGTTCATATACTTTAATATTATTATTATTAATAATAAACAGGATTTATATAGCGCCAACATATTACGCAGCAGTGTGCATTAAATAGGGGTTGCAAATTGCAGACAGATACAGACAGGGACTTTAGTAAATGAATTCCAATTTCTTTATGGTAGCAAAAGCAGTATACCCGGCAGATAAACTCTATGATAAGGCATTTGGATGTGCAAACCATGTGAGTTATTAAAGTAGAACTAAATCTGCGATTACTCACCTATCTCTGTTCCGTCATTTCACCTTTTTTTCTTCCAGAAAAAAATCTTCGGCCATCTTGATTTGTTGTTCCAGGATGACGTAACCCTCGCACAAGCTGGCGCAAGTTCATTTATTCCTGACATATGCAAGGGAACTCAATTAACAGCATGCCATCAGATCAATGTTCCCTTCATTTCCTGTCCTGTAGACACAACAGAAAATAAGGGAAACTCTTCCTCTACTCTAACCCCAATGTGCAGTCACTTCAAATACCTAAACAGGTTGAAAAGGATTTTCGGATTCCAACAGAGCCTGCTCATGTGTTTGAAAAAATGAAATGGTGGAAGTTAATGCTTAGTAATTAATGGACCATTTCAGAATGAGATTTTAGTAACAAGTAAGTAGGCTAATCATTTGTAAACAGTAGTTCTTCCATTAGAATCCCTCACACTGCTCCACCCAATGTCATTGGATTATTGGAGCCCAACTGAATGTAAACAAAAATATAGCTGATAAAGGTGGTCCTCAGCAATATCTATAAGGCTTTCAATAATGAGAAGTCACAAGTGAAACTTTCACCATGAATCTCACAAAGATATAATAGAGGCAGCCTAATGGCATTTAATAAAACTAAAGTATGCATTTTGATTGGAATGACCATTTCAATTAAATTTGTGTCCAAACTATCAATAAAAGCAGACACCTCAAAACTATGTATTATAAAACTGCAATCATGTATGTTATCTTCCTCTGCTTGTTCTAACACTAAAACTAACACTAGTTCTATAATAATAAAATTAAAAGAAAGAACAACAGCTGTCCTATGCAGCTTGGCCCAGAAATCCCCAACATATTCTTCCAGCAGTCAGAGAAACTTTACCATTACTAATGGTAACAGTGGAATAATTGTACTGCGATGCCTTCTTTAAAAGTTCTCACGAAAAAGATGTACTTTCAAATCACAATAATCATTTCAGAAACTACTGACGGATTCCAGAGTCTACTATGTCACAAGGATGAAAAGGGAAAAGTCTATGCAATTTGTAAAATCAAAATATAGCTTTGCCAAAGAATGTGCTGCTGCCTGCTGCTTTAATATTAAATGTACTTGGGATGCTGGAGTGTGTGACTATCCAAGTTAAAGACTGAGCGAAGGACACATCCTCTGTTTAATAGGTTTCTTTTGTTTTCTCAGTATAGCTAGCCCTCTTGTCTTAAATATCTTTCCCAATGCTGGAATGAAAACACTGCGTGAAGGTTCTGCAGAGTTCATTTGCTATGCCTTTGTTTTTCCTTTATTTAAGCATTTAAAATATTCCTGAGGGCATGGGTTATATAACTGATCAGAAACATATATTGTAGATCATTAGGTCAGCATGTTTCAATTTGGCATAGTACATGAACAAAAGGCCGGATGCTTTTAACTCTTTCTGTTAGCTTTTCTAACTATACACCATTAAAATGAACCTACTCTTAAAATTAAAAAGCTGGCTGTCTAACAGGAATTTATTAGCATGGTTTATTGTGACAAAGAAAATCAGCAAAAAATGTATCTTTATCTGATTATTCATGATTAGGAAGAATAATACGTGACTTATTATTTCTCATATGTGTCAGGGCCTTGGCGCCTTTCATTCTTCTACCCTCACAGGAGCCTATTAGGACTGTGACATCATCAGAGGCATATTTCACCAACTCTTTCTGCCGATCAGTGAATAACAGTGATGTCACTCGGTGGAGAGGGTGAAAATGTGGGCCAGACAATTGAGCAGCTGAAGAAAACCTATTAAAAGTGTTATATCATTCATAACCAACTTATTTTAGACTAATACATTTCACTGTAGGTCTAAGCATTCATTAAAAGTTACTTGGCAGTTTTTTCCAAAGCCCTTTTTTAAGACAGAGAGCAAAAGATCATTCCAATTTTATTTGTTAAACGAAGACACTGCACTTTGTTATTGGAGCCAGACTTATATACTGTAAGTCAGCCAAATACATTGACAAAGTAATAATGTGTTACATGGTTGTTCTTTTAAGGAGTAGTACTGTTTTACTTCGGATGACTGGTATTGCTAGGCAGAGTTGGTGCTTTCAATGGGTGAATAAAGCAGTTTTTGAAGGACTTTTTGTTTTTGGATTGAAGAAATTGCATTTTAAGTTTTCTACTCTGACAGCTAAAAGGGTAAGGGGGTTAACTGTGTACACTGGCCTCCTCCCTTCCCCCTTCAGCTGTCAGCAGAGAAATCTGTGGACTTAGAATGCGATCCTGTGTTAAAAAACAGGATCCGAGCTCAGTTTCTATATAGGGAAAAATGGGGATAAATGAAGTGACTTGACTTGGAACTCAACTTGAAAGAATTCTTGGTGACTTGAGACTTGGGATTTGGTGTCAATGACTTGGGACTCGACTTGGACTTGAAGCGTGACGACTTAGTCAAACCTCTGGTAATCTGAGAGGAAATGGTGGACTGGCCTCTCTAGGGAGATGTGCGTATAGAGTATGAATAAACACTAAAATGACCTGTGATTCTTTTCCAGACTGGTTTATTAAAGCTCCCGAATACTGGTGAAGATTTACTATCATGGTAGAAGCTTGGTGATCTAGCTGGTCCAGATGATTTTTATGAAATCTATTTCTGGGTTTCGGAAAAGATCCCCCAGGCTATACCATGATAGTATATATTTTACATTGGAGAGATTTTATAAAATCAGGCCTATACAGTCTATTAAAACAGTTCATCCTTTGTTCATCATGCAACGTATCAGTAGTGAAGGCTAATTGGTGGCACCATATTTACAAATATTTGCAATTTATGTGACCAAATAATGATTGCTATAGACCAGTCTTCCTCAGCTTTATTAACAAGAGGGAACCTATAAAATAACTTTCAGGTCTCAGGAAACCCTTGCATAAATTGCTTTATTCACAGTGTGGTGGAATTTGAGTGTGAGAAGTACAAATTGATTTTTGCTCAAGGAACCCTTACCAACCTACGAAGGAAGCCTAGGGTTCCATAGAACCCTGGTTGTGAAGACCACTATAGACAATTTCTAAGCAATATCTAACCATCTTTGCCTTCTTTAGAATGTTTGGGTACAAAGGTGTGCTATGCACATGGCCCAACATGGTAGTATCCTAAGGAACATTTGCCTTCAATAAATTCAATAAACATGCTTTAGAATGCCCAGCCTAGCTGTATGCTAGCTTCAATTTATTTCTCATCGGTTTCCAGAATATTTTTAATTGCTCATTGTATTCTGGGTTGTTTTCTAGCCCACGAAGTCTTACTGAATAGGTTAGTGGTATTGATATTAAGTTCACAGTACTTTCATGAGTTTTTTTTAATGGCTGCAATGTCGCAGAGTGTGTCCCTAGGTTTTCTATGCTTCACTCCAGTATTGTTATAGTAACTATGACAAAAGCACTGGTCAAACACAGAGAACATTAATTACCGGGTTAACATTAACTATATTTAGACTTCTTCTTCTTGTAAAAATAATGGTGGATAAACTCTGAAAAAGGAATCAATGTCAAAATTTTCCTTCAACTTTATTATATTTGCCATGCTATTATTACTTTTAGAAAGAAACTCTTTTTTTAACAAAACAACCTGAAATGGGTCACATTCTCACAAACCCTGACCAGTCCAAAATGTGTCAAAATCCTTGTTGAAGGTTTTTTTACTGTACAAGGATCAGGAGAAAAACTTCTTATTGATGAGTAAACCAACCAGGAAGATTACCATGACAGATGAAATACCTTTAGGCTCAAAAAGCCTTTTTTTTAAATGTGCCGTTCGCTGAAGTAGGGGAAATTCTGGGTCAAGGGCAGGTAGTACAACTATATAGACAAAGAGGAGTTGACAGCTTTTTATTGTATGTGATGTCAAACTTTACTTTTACTTATAGTTATAGAAGAAGATTGTAAACCCCTGATTCAATTTTTTCTAACCTTGTGTTTTTATTGATGTAATATACTTTCTCAGATCTATAAAAATGTATATGTATATGCAAAACAATTTTTTAGTTTTGGATAGGATAGGGGAGCATTAAAACTTGATCCAGGTTATTTGTTTTGCTTTTTTTTGTATCCTTGGGGAAGTTTTTTTACTTTTTGCCCCAGATATGCAGCAGGAAGTTAAAGAAAATTTCCCAAACTGAAAGTATCTCCTGTTTAGACATTTGTGGTGCTCACCAGGCAAGTGAATGGCTACTTTCCAAAGTAAGGTTCACATTTTGATTATTATGCTATAAAGGATAACCAATCATGATTTTTGCTTGCACTTGATAAAGCATAACCTCAAAAACTAATCCAAGTGAATTATTTCTTGCAAAGTTAAAAGAGAGTTTGTAACAGCCTGAACTTTAGTAAATTATATTTCTGAGTTCTTTCCTTCAAATTAATTTAATAATTCATTTCTGCATTTCACATGTCAGTGTATCTCAAGTATTTCCATGTCAGACATGCTGTGCACAGTACAAGGTCCGAGCAAGGCTATAGGTTGAACAATACCATATGGAGAGAACAAAGTATAGACGGTATTGCTAAGACAGTGGTCTTATCACTAGGCTACTAGAGGTCTAAAATTTCATTGTCCTATTCACCCTTTCCATTACTACAAGTCAGTCAGAATTACTGATCCTGCAGACTACTGATTTTGTACCCTGAAAGTTCCCCCAGTCACAATTTATATTCCATCTGGGCCTGGTTTTCCATAAAATTGCTCCAGAAAGCTAGAGGAAATTGATTAATTATATTTGTTTTGCTGGACAGTCCTGCAATGAATTGGAAGGCATTATAGATTTGTCAGGCAACTAAATTTTAATGGCAACTTTATTCTCTCCTAATACAATCAGCAAAATATTTCATGAGACCCTCCCTCCCCCTTCCCCCCAGCATCACTGATCTTGTGAAAGTTAATAAGACACAGATGTGGTGAGTTCCAAAAGCAGTTATGTCATAAAATATTCTGTAATATACCAGTACTACTACTGAAAGAACGTTCGCCAGAACTGTCACACTAAATATCGTGCAATAAGGCAATACGGCACACATCCCACCACAACACAGTGCCTAAATAAATGCAATGAAAACAAAGGAAATATGTCCACGTATTTGGTAGGAATCAAACATTCTGCTTTAGAATACATAATAGTATAAATATTTATATTTACATATCTATCAGTTTAAGAAATTGAGCCAAATTATAAAACTGCCTTATCCAACCCAAGAGGCAACATTTACTGACTGCATCATGTTCTTTTTTCAAAATACGTTCTTGGTTTTACTGTGATGTTCTTACTAGTAGCACACTTTCCGTTCCATGGTGACAGCTCTCACTCACTGTACTCTATCTATGGAGTGGCAGCATTATCATTGTTGGTTGCTCACTCGTGGCATGGATGGACTGGGCAGCACGGTGGCTCAGGGGTTAGCACTCCGGCCTTTGCAGGGCTAGGTCCCAGGTTCAACTCCCAGTCAGGACATTATCTGCATGGAGTTTGCAGGTTCTCCCCGTGTCTGCATGAGTTTCCTTCCACATCTGAAAAACATGGAGTGAGGTTAATTGGCTTCCTAAAAAAAAAAAAAAGTTGACCTTAGACTAAATTATTGACATATGACTATGGCACATTAGATTGTGAGCTCCTTTGAGGGACAGTTAGTGACACGACTATGGACTTTGTACAGCACTGCGTAATATGATGGCACTATATAAATACTGTGTAATAATAACATACCTCCCGCTCTTCTCATGTCTAGAAGAACTGGTCAGAGTCAGGACTGGTGGGGGCTACTTGGGATTTCAGTCCAACGAAGGCAGAGCTTAATACATTTTTGGTCAACTGTTTTATTTTTTTGGGACTTATCAAACTGATTCAACAAAAAGGTAGTAAAGAAGAAAGAGATCAAAGAGTTCATTCATATAAACTTTATATTCATATAAACAATATAAACTAAATATTGTTCAAGCACACAATAAAAGGAATTATCTTAAAACCAGTGTATATTCACCTGTCCCAGTTCCATCGCAGGCATTGCCATCTTCTTTCCTCTTCTCTTCTTTGTTCCCATCTTCAGTCCTCTTAATTGGCTGGGATGACGTAACTCATTCCCCAGGGATTGTCTTTGTCAAAGTGTGTGTCTGGCTCTAGAATGATAGTATGCCAAACAAATGTGCATAAAGATGCCAAACAAATGTACAAAGATGTTTTAAACAAAGGTAAGTGGCAGGGAAGAGTTAGAATAAGAGAAAGTGCCACCCAAATGCCCTAAAACACCCAAAAAAGCCAATTCATGTCATTAGAGGGTGTTTGGAGCATTTTTATGCATTTTTGAATTTTTTTAAACATCTGGGTGGCATTTTGGGGCATTTATGGATGTTTTAACTCTTTCCAAATGCTGCAGGATTCACTTTTCTTTACAGCCCATCAAGAAAGCACCACTGTTGTGGCCATTTCAATGTGTACATGCTAAGTTTGTGTAGATTTAGCGTGAAGGTGTACATTATATATATAAAGTGTGATCTACATGGAACGTTATACTTGATAGATTCAATAATTATTAACATGGCTAACATGTTCTAACAAAAGATATAAGAGCCTGTTCCTAGGGCAGTTATCTTTACCCAAGGACATATACACACAGCAGATTCAAGAAGAAAGAAAACTCCAATAATGGTAAAGAAAGTATAACTATCTACATACCTTGTTGCATATACAGGTATTCCCCAAGTTGAGGACATCCATCATACGCATGACTCCTATATATGAATGGGGCTTCTCTGCTCGCTTGCGTGCTGGACAGAGGCTTGAGTGTTATGGTTACTCTTCCCACTGCTGACAAATATTAGTGTTGAAACAAAACCACTTTTCTAACGCTTATGAACACAAGCAGTTAATACTTTGTAAAATAAATTTAGCTGTAAATTTAAATACCACTTTAGGAGCCTATCTGAGCTTTTGTTCACTTTAAACACGTTTTGCATTCTCTACGGGAAGGCAAAACTAGTTTGAAGTAGGTCAAGTGCAGGTTGGAAGGAGGTTAACCATAGGTCACATTCACTTATCAATAAATCACCCCAGAAACATTTCAAATGTCAAACTGATATCACAGATGACAAAAACCCAAGGCCTGTGAACACCTGAACACTTGAAAATGGCTAGCGGTTTCTAGATGCAGTTACACAGTAAAAAACATAAAACACTGGAATACAATAATTATGATAGTATTGAATAATTGATAAATAGACACATTTTAATTATTGCTAGCACCTCACCACAAACCACCAATATACAGAGTTGAAAAATTAGGCCGTTTTGTTTTATTCTTGAGGCATATTCAACTGTTAAAAAAACAAAAAAACACTACAGTCCAAAAGTCTAAAGTTTACAGAGTCCTTTTAATTTATTTTGATGACAGTTCTAAAGTTAGCCAAGCCATAACTCCCTGTTGTAATGAAATAGTTTATTGTGCACTCGCATCTGTTATAGAAAAACATAAACACAGATGGAGCAAGCATTATCCCAAAGAGATTGTATAAAAATGTAGATCTAGAAACAGATTAAGAATAAATTATATTTTTGTTTGTGTAACATTTGCTCTCTAGCTATACCTGGTATCTAGAATGGTAAAATCCTTCCTGTAAATCTAGCTACGACATCTTAGAAAACATCCAGAAGTAGTTAAAAATCTATGGTAAAAAACAGTTAAGAGAAAAACAAGGATCAACACCTTTAGAAGTCATTTCACACTTGCTTAGTATCCCTAGTCCATTTTAATGCACAATACTGGCTTCTGGATTTTCTGAGCCAGTAGCAGGGTGAATTAGTACTAAATGATTTTTTTTAGTACTAGCTATATTAAATTAATAACTCTTCTAATAAGACAACATGTATTAACGTAGTGCTGTTTATAGATGTTTGAAAGTGGAGGATGTTGTGGTCTTGTGCCCTTTGTTTTATATATTGTGGTTAATATGCTGTAAAAGTATGAAAAAGATTTTTTTTTTGGCATGTGCTTACCTAACGAGCCTGATTTATTAAAGCTCTCCAAGGCTGGAGAAGATACACTTTCATCATTGAAGCTGGGTGATCCAGCAAACTTGGAAATGATTTCTTCAAACTAATTACCTATTTGCTAGGAAATGTTTTCAATCCTGAACCAGATCCATTCCAGGTTTGCTGGATCACCCAGCTTCACTGATGAATAAAATCAGGCTCAATGTTTCCCTTACATTGCACCATAATATTGACCTCCGCTCCACTATTGTGCCCAGTATTGAGGTATATAGGAACCACACAATGGTGTGGGAAGCAGCAAAAATAACACTGATAGAAGTCTTGGTTTAATAAAAACTGCAACCAGGATTGCAGGAGAAGTATTACAGGCACATTGTTTACAGTTTTAGTTTTATGACAAAGCTAAACATAAATCATTTAGAAACCCCAATAGCTAAAGCTAGCTAACACTCACATTAAACACATAACTCAATGAATCACAGCAGTAACTACATTCTCAATTTTTTCTCCTTACTGTGTACAAATAATTTTTAATTAGAGAAGGTCTGATAAGATTTACTTCTGTGGCCTTTAGGAAAATATATAAAACCTAACTATATATATATATATATATATATATATATCAGTAAAAAAAAGATACACAGTTTAAAATAAGGTTGCCCCCAAAGCATTTTAGTTTTCCTTTTAATCTCTAACCATGTTCAAGATAATATCCTATTTTTTATTAATTTTAACGCACATGATTGTATAACTTTAATAAAATTAAAAAGTACTCTAACATATCAGAATACTGCATAATTATTTTCCAAGATTTAAATAAGCTGTAAGAAAAAACTTTATGAAACTGCATGGTTACATGTGGTTCTGTTATACATTCTGGACATTTATATAATAAAATAGGATGTAAGTTTTCACAGGCGCACCTTGAATAATGAATTTGTTACTGGCTGCAATTTCATTACTATAGCAAATTAAAAAGAAGGCTACTTTTTGCAGAGACGATGATGATTTGCATGTGGAATTAAATACAGACATTTATGAGAACAGAAACCCTATCAGGGCTCTTGGAATCTCAGATGATGAGGAGCATCTAATAAAATAAAAATTATTTGCAGCAAGCCATAACCAGGGTTATATAGCACAGCCTTAAACTGAAATCAAAGGACAAATAAGAATAAGTAGTGCAGGACAATGTTTCCTTTGTAACTGTAATTCAGGTTACCCCGAAAGTAATTGTTTTGTTAACTGTGACAAGGAAATATTCACTACCTGGCTAAGAAAAGTCACACACTAAATCTTTGTTGGGTTGCCTTTAGCTTTGATTATGGCATATAATCACTGTGGTATCATTTTGATAAGCTTATGCAAAGTCATAACATTTATTTTATCCAAACTCGCATTAATGTTTTGCAAAGATCTTGTACTAGTGATGGAAAAGACCCCTGTATAAAGTGGTCTCCTGCACTTCCCAAAAATGCCGATAAGGTCTGGACTCGGTGGTGGTCAATTCATGTATATAAATTACGTCTCATGCTCCCTGAACCACTGGCATAGTCACCCTGAAATATTACCATACCATTAGGAAATAAAACCAATTGATCCAAAAACCATTATATCCAACTGATGGAAAACTCTTGTTACCCAGTATATTCAGATAGTCAACTGACCTCATTTTATGGGCACATAGAGCCTGATTCATTAAAACTCTTAAAAGTCAGTTAACAGGGGCTCAGTGTTGGCAACATCAAATACTATCAACAATGTTTTTTGTGGACATTTAAAAGTATTGGACTTACTAATGGGCACCACTATCTCAGATAGGATATCAGCAGGCCAAAAAACTTGGAGCTTTCAATCTAGTACTCATACTTCCTCCCTAAAAATGGACATAAAAGCTTATGCAAGGAAGTGAGGGGTAGAGGAGCTGGGACTACTCAGACATTTCAAATACTTGATGCTTCTTTACTTTTATCTGCCATGTATGTTAATTAAAAAAAGTATTGCATAACTAGACATTCATTTAATATTTGTAAGATATGAAACATTTCTCCTACTATGGATCAAACAACTGATTTTTGTGGTCACAATGAAATATTTTGCATTTTTTTTGTTATTTGTAGAAAAATAGTTGAATATTGTTGCTGGCAACTTGTGTACACTCTTCCTTTTTATAGTGTGTGTTTAGGAAACAGACTATTACTGAATAAATTATGGGTGAGACATATCACTATCCTCACCATACCAGTGGAAGATAGTATAGGTTAGCGTCTTTAAAACTGGAATATATGATAAAAAAATACAATTCAAATGCAAATTGCTTGCTTTTCCAATACACATGCGCCTAGCAAATTGAAAATGTGTTTGCATACATACTCTACTCCAGTCCTTAGATCCAGTCCTTTAAGGCCACATGCAGGATGGATCTTGCTCTTTATACACCCCAATATATGTTTAAAGTTTGCAGCTTCAGCACAGCCTGGAGATTACTCCCATGTCCTGGAAGTAGCTGCAGACTGGAGTTGGGGACCTGGAAGATTTGATTGGTAACCACATTGAGTTGGCAATTGAAAATATGAAAGCAAACCCACAGCTTGGGGTTTGTTTATTTGAAATCAAGTCCATGGTCTGTTTTACTGTAATGTGATGTAGTTGGCAGTACTTCTACCTGTAAAGATGTTTCTGATCTCCTTCTGAGCATTTTCAGAGTAAGAGCTGTCAGCTCTAGAGGATAGAGGAAGGTAGATGATTCTGTATTTCTAAGTATTTTTTAAATGTTTTGCCATCTATATATTTGATGTGCCATGATGTTCAGGTGGTAGTGGTTGCAATATATCAATATTTTTTAACAATGCCCTTACAAAACTGCTTAAAGTATTTAAATGCAGCTATTGATTTTGAACATGCAGACATCTGTGATTTAGTAATCATTTTACTAGGAAGAGGAGCTGCAATTTTACACTAGGTAATAGGTACAAAATTGGAGAGGAGCTATCATGCAACATTGAAAATTTAAAATGAAATGCTACTGTCTGTATAAAACTTGAACTGTGCTTTTATAAGAAAGTACAGCAGTACTATTCTTCTCCTGGTATTCCAAATGTTTGAAATGCCATGGCATAAGCAATTGCACATACTGAATATAATTATATAGTCTCTGTATGTGGAGAATAGGAAGAACTTCCAGTATTAATGCCAATGGTATCTGTAAAAGGGCTTGGGAGTGAAAGTTTATGGACCATTCATGATAAGATGGCTCTAGTTGTTTAAGGCAGTTGAATATTTTAGCCTGGCTCTGGACAGAGATGAAAGAAATGATTTGCTTGGGATCTCAAATTAAATCAAAGAATTTTTTTTCAAAAGAACATCTGTAAAAATATGATGAAGGATTTGCAATTCTGATAATCACCGTGTGCCTAAAGAACTTCACATGCTCTTGGTTATTCCAGTACATCATAAGTATTCAGGAATTTTTGGTATACACATAGTTTTTTTTATAACTTTTAAAAGATATGCAGAACATTCAGACTAGTAAGAGACTGTTGTTTGAGTACTGTGAACTTGGGACCTTCCATGATATTTTTTTCAGGCTGCCACCGCCAATCCCAATAATAGGAAAAAAGGAAGGGCTCCTTATATGAAAGAAAGGTGTAGGATACAATTGCAGACCTTCTTGCATAATATTGATAATTTTATTCTCTTCTACTGACCATAATACCTTTATTCACAGGCCTGAAACAAAAAAATGTAGACCTACAATGTAGTTTAGCTTGCAAAACTCTCTATGTATGTTTAAATGCATGAATTTGGCACAGAATCACAACCTAGGAACCACTAAATCTAACATAATTTCCCCACCAAAAAGAACATACATTTGAATCAACAGTTTAGCCTTTATAATTCTCCTGTCCCACACCATGTACAATAAAGTATTTATATATTCTTATCAAACAAACCCACATCTGATCCCCATGTTTTCAATACACTTTCAAAAAAAATTTTAAAACAAACAAAAAAAGTTCCTCACTGAGCTTTTTTAGGTCTTTATTCTTTGAGATAATTAATTCTGAAAGATCCTCAACGATCACTACAAGGATCTGAAAAGTTGGGTTTTTACGGTTTCTAAATTCTTAGAAACATATGCTGTTTGTTTAGATTAGTAGAGGGTCCTTCTTTTCTCTTTTGTGCCCCTAAATGTTGGGTTTTAGATTGTAGATACTTTCTTTTTACTGGTACAAAAAGTAATGGGAAATAAATTTTGCTCATGATTGGGCTTAAAGCAGAATTAACTAGAAAACAAAAAAAATACACTTACCTTTAACCCTGCAGATCCCTTGATCGTGCTGGTCCTTCCCACGATCCGGTCCCGCATTGTCCTGGAGTTCCTCTTTGTCCCGGCACTGAGGAAGCGCCAGGCGCCAGCATCTTCCCTTCCTTTTTCTCCCTCGGCCTTCTTGGCACGTCACCCGATCTCACACTGTGTATGTGCAAGATCGGGTGGCGTAGCCCACTGCAAAAGGGGAAAAAAAAGCAAGGCAATCTCACTGCCCTTGCGTGAGAATGGCATCTGTTTCCCTTAATAGAAAAAATGCCCCTTCTGCGCATGTCCGAGATTAGGGCATGCACACAAGGAGCACCCAGAGCCTCCCAGGATGTGTGACATAGCTATCTGCGGTCCCAATCAGCACTGGGCTCCAAATCAGCCTAGGTGATCAAGACTGAAAGGGGAGGTGTTGCACCCTTTTTTAAAAAAAAAACAGGTGTTGCACTTAAAAAAATCAAAAATGAATAACATTTTCCCCTTTACATATAACGATTGTCTACCCTTTTATGTAATGTAAAATGTTGAGTTTAGGTATGCTTTATTATTATTATTATTATTATTATTAATAATAATAATAATAATAATAATAATAATAATAATAATAAAAAACAGGATTTATATAGCGCCAACATATTACGCAGCGCTGTACATTAAATTTTTAAATTGTGACATGCTTTAATATACTTAGCTTTTTATGCACTATGCCCTTAATTATTTTTTCAGAAAACAATTTATTAATCTTTTTTGCTTAGCAGCAATGATGATCTTTTGCAAATTTTTTACGGCCAATTCTTTTACAATTAATCACTGCAACATCTGCTGCATGCTGTTTTTCATGGTGGTAAAATGTACATCTGCATAACCACTTCTTAACTCTATTAGAACCGTAGGTGACAGGATGACAATCTATGAGAACAATCGGAAGACATTGACAGAGCATTGTCACCTTATAAAAGGGAATAACTAGAGTCTTGCAATCTGCAAGGGGTTGCTAAATTGTAAAGTTATAGGTAAGATCGAACTGGGAGCCTATTGAATAGTTGTAAAGAGACTACTGCCAGCACACACAAGAAAGAAAAACCTTTTCCCACAGCATGCTGGTAGGGGGGCAGATATTACAGCTCCTGGTGTTACTGCTGTGGCATAAAGTAAGCCATGGCCATCATACTTGTGGCTGCATTATGAAGTCTTTTATCATCAACTATCCTTGAAAACATACATGAGAATTTAGGTATTGAGTATACATATTCCTGATGATACATATACATGATGTATTACATAAAATCAGATAAAAGACAACCACATTTCCAAAACATCCTCCGATAAATGGGTTAAAATAATCAAAAAGCTATTGGAACATCAGTTTGCTTATTAGATCCCACTTGTGTCATTTGTCCAACATCAAGACATTTTAATGGTGAACATCTGGATTTATCTCACCAAATGCATTGATATACAGTACTCATCCTAATTTTATTTTCCCAAAATGAAAGTTGCACATAGCTTAGCAGAGAAGAACAGATGTTAAACTAATACGTATTGGTCTTCAACACAAAGTGAAAAAACTGAACAATGTAAAATATACTCCTTTTGTGCCCAGTACAGAGTCGTTTTATCTATTTCAGAGATTTTTATAAGATGATGTGATAGAAGGGAACTGTAACACATATGGGATATTGAGAAGCTGAGGAAATTTATCTTGATGCTTGATAATCCCTTATTTTTATTGAATTACAATATCACAGAACGATAGTCATCTATCTAGAGACATGTATAGTTAATAAGGGTAATTACACATAAGCCTGCGCCTGAAAAATTAACCAAGTGGAAACTAATTGTCAGGAGGTAAATAAATCTGGTCAGGGTACTTGCAATGTGCAGGAGCTTTTCATGCTATATTTTGCAAATGTAATCAAAATGTGTAGACAACTAAGACAATCAATTACTGTCCACTCCAATGTGCTGCCTTGCAGGGCAGTAGGTAGGGGTCCGGCATGTTGTATGTTATGTATTTGTTATTTGACCTACAAGGCTTTTAAAGTCAATTTAAACAGGAATCTTAAAAAACGCCATGCAACACTAATCTAAAACCCATTTTAACTACACAGACACAAAATACGTTATGATATACATGTTGGATAGCTGAGCTCTGCAATAACTCTAAGATATCCTGCCCATCCATGTGCTTTCAGAAATGGTCATGAAAGCAAGGAATTGTAGAGTAATTAAATGTACTCTACTGAAGTGAACTAATCTAAGCAGCTTGTAATAAATAATTGCTTTTTATCATAAATGGTGGTGTCATGTAAAACAAAATCTAGGTTCACTTACCTATATAAATTATCACATTGCAAGGGATAATTCCCTTAGCTAAGTGAATGTGGTGTTTACTTTGCAAAGAATACACAATCAGGTGTAAGGGAATATCCTTACCCGTGATTGGAGAGTTAACATTAACAGAGCTTCATCCAATCCAGCTAAGAAAATTACCATTTGCAAAGGGAAAGGATAATTTCAGACAGCTTATATTCCTTTAGTAAAGTAAAAATGCATTCTAAAAATATGGACATTTATCTTTAGGAATGATCCTTAGTGATCCTTTCCCATGGCTGCAGAAGGAACAAGCGTTGCACATACATTATTGCGTTTTATGGATAGGTAAAAAGGCAAACTGCTGCATCCTACTCACAGAAAATCAATTTGGTCCATTAACTTATCACTGAGTGATGCTGGATAATTGTACTGACACTAGATTTTCACACACAAAAATTATGATTACCTTGGGTGGGATATAAAAACTAGCATATTTAAAAAAACCTAACTTTTTAAACATTACTAAAAGATTTGATAATGTAAGACAGGCAAAACATTTGCAGAAAATCATATGCAGATGTTAAACATTATAAAATGTATTGTCAAAGTGTTAGCCATAATAGATGCAGTTTTGAATCATCCACACACTTATATATATCTCTCAAAGATTCCAGTAGAGCATTCTCTTAACTGAAGCACAAAGTACAAAATATGGACCTGATCTAATAAAGCTAAAACTGGAGAAGATAGACCCATTATGGAAAAACCTGGGTGATCCAGCAAACCTGTATTGGACTTCCTAAAAATCAGTTACCTACTGTTGGCAAATGTTTTCAATCCTGGACAGGATCCATCCCAAGTTTGTTGGCTTACCCGGGATCACTTATTATAGTCTATCTCCTATAGCCTTGAAGACCTTTAGGAAATGAGGGCTTATCTATAAGATGAAATTAAAAGTGCATGGCGAATGTACGGGCCCAACTCAAAAAATTTTCACAACCTCATTGGTGATATCTCCAAAGGTACATTTACACTTTAAAGCAACTCAGACAATCAGGTGGCTGTGTATTAATAATAGGATACTAACATTTTTGGGTTCTTCCAGATAGCAGAAGGCACCCCCTTAAAAGAAAGGTGAGGTGAGAGTCTATTAGCCAAGAGAGTTTTTTTTCTAATAATATTGTTCCCCAAGTAAATGACTATTGTGTGTTATTTCCCCCACCTCCTAAATTGTAAGCTTTTCAGGGCAGGGTCCTCTCCTCCTCCTGTATCGCTGTCTGTATCTGTCTGTCATTTGAAACCCCTATTTATTGTACAACGCTGCGTAATATGTTGGCACTATGTAAATCCTGTTTATTATTTCTAATATTAATAATAATAATAATAATAATAATAATAAAGGCTGTAGAGGTGACAAAGACATCATCAGATATGTCTAGCGTCAACATCTGATGTTTGTTATGTCTGCTTCAAAGTTTACTGCTGTTTAAAGTCAGATAAAAAAACTGAAGAAAAATTGCAGGAGTTAAGATTATGTAGGAATAGAAATCTAATCATGTGCGAAGCCCAATTTAAAGCATATCATTATCTTTATATGCATATCAATATACTTACCTAAGCCCCTTAACAAGTGTGGAAGATTAGTAATCCAGTGCCACAGATGAGCCCATGCTGCCTGGAACCCAAAAGTTCCCTTATGCTTACAACATTGCCTGTTGACGTTCTCCTGGATCCTGAGAGGAACCTGGGGCTGGACAGCCAATGGGAACTGTCCTTATGCCACGTGTTATGTCTCATGCCACACAACCATGAATTTAGGTGATCATCAACTCTTTTTTTTTTAATAAAAAATCTATAAATAAATGTAAACCTCCATTAGACCCTATTTTCCACCATTTTAACGTTTAATATGTACATTTCTTTTAACAATATGGTGGTTGGTAAAAAGGCAGTTTTTAGTAATGCATATGGAATGTTAGTAAACTCTCAGAACAGAGTTAGAATTTAGAACAACTATATCCATTACGCAATGTTTATTCTAGGCAATGTTTTATACCCATGATGATGCCTTGTAATCAACTCATACCGGTATATAGAGCCTCCAGTAAACCACTGCTCTCGGTGGGCCTTGAGCATGAAGGTTCTGTAAGGCCTTGCTTCATAGTTGCTTCATCTTATGGTCTGCTCCTAATGTGACCTGTCAGTGGAGCTACGCTCATACCCACTGAAATTCAGATAAATTACACTGTAAAAAGGTTTTTTGAGGGCTAGCAAACTCAAAACTGATTTGTGTATCAACCTGAATAATAAAAAAATACACTTTACATATTATATTATCAATAAAGTAACAACAATTGAAACGGACACATTTTTGAACCTGGCAAGAGAAATATAAATGTCTCTTTTCACTTGGTTCAGTTTCTATATGTCAGAAATGCATGTGTTTTCACGAACTATGTGTAATGTTTATTCACGTTTTTCCTCATGTGTTTCTTTGCATACTTCACTATATTCAATCTATTTCAGGTCAACTGTAATTCATGAAAGTAAAAATGCCAATATTTGCATTAAAACTCAGAAATTAAAAGCAATGATACCACATGTTTTTGATACCCACCAAATGCTATATAAAAACAAACCCTGAAAAAGTTTATTAGCAGATACAGTCATAAGAAAAATATACTAATATACTAAACATACTTTACAATTCTAAGGTTTAAAATAACAGAAAATAATAAAAAATCATCTGATGTTTAGTAGGTTCTATAATTATTTAAATCTAACCCCAGGTGTAAAACAACACACAACAGATTCCACCTTTTACCATTTATGTCCAGATTTCTTAGGATTCCACCACAGCATTTTACATACAAAGGTATACAGAGAGGTACATATACCTTTGTATATACATATACGTTACATATACAGTGACTGCAAGGCGCTCAGGTTTCATGGCTACAAAATATGACAAAATCATCACCTCCCCACCACTGTGCTTTACAGTTGGTATGAGGTGCTAGACTGTACATTGCCACACATAAAGTTTCTTGCCTTACTTGTTGTCTAGTAATTGCCTATTGTAAGTACTGGTTTTACTATTCAATTGTCATGTCACCAATCCTACTGCATACATCTCTGCTTAGAGACAACCAAAGCGATCAATTGGCACCAAGCCAACACACATTCCCACACATGCAGTATTACATAGTATTGACATTCACAAACTGGCTGATCTGAGTAGCTATGTTGTCTGTCCACACAGAGGTTCACATGTAGGTGGACAACCCTATTCACCAAAATAAAAAGTAGGATGCAAAGAAAAGAAGAGTTCTGAAATAAGTAACATATATATTGGTTTAAGACAGAAATTTAAACTTATTGTTTAAGCCTTGCACCCCTGCAACTCCACTTTTCTTAATAAACTGTACATATCTTCCTTACTGCAATGCAGATACATACAGAAATAGATAATGAAGACCACATAATAACACAACTCATGAATAGCTTCTCCAGCCTTCTGAGCATTCTCAAACTCCAAAATAGTATTACTCTGTCAAGTATGATAGATAAATGACATGTGGTTCTGCCCTTAACTTGTTTAGTCACGTACATGAATATGACATCATATAAAATTATGGTTTTTATTTAACATGATGACTCTGATCTGTCAAACCAGACAATTGCTGTTTTACGACATGCTACTAAGAATCAAGTATATAAGAGTATAAACCCAGATTCTTAAATGAATGGCTCTTCTGACTTGATGAATCAAGTTAAAATGGTTATCTAACCAATAAAGTGAAAACTGCTATTCTGATATAATGTTCTAGGTCAGCTGTTGCCAAACGGTGTTCCGGTCTATGAGAAAATTTGGGTAAAGGACCCCGCTGGGAGGGCGCACTGGCCAGAGCCAAGGCCCATGTCCTTGGTACGGATACGCAGGCTTAGGGAAATGGGCGGGTTGTGTCACTGAACACAACCCACCCACTCTGCCATTGCAGGCTCAGACCTGCGATAGGGGATTGGGGGGCATCATGACATCACTCAGGGGAAAGTTTATTCCCCTTTGAGTAACACAGCTCCCTGCACATTAGTGGTCCGGAGTCTGTAAATGTAGTGGTCCCTGGGTCCTGTTCTAGGTTAATAATTGAAATACTTAAAGAATAAACTAATATGATAATAATTTTGCTAAAAAATATTTATAGTATTTCACCCACACCTCACCAATAGGTAGGGGTTGAATGACCTTATTAGCAGGTTACATGTAAAAACTTGAAATACACAGTACTAGTCTCAGGCGCTATCCAGATTTTCCAGACTTCACCTATATATTTCACATAAATAACATTAGCAACTTGGCACATGCTGAACATGCTTACCTATTAAAAATAAAGGAAAATTAGGCTGCATCTTATGTTACATGAGGAAAATATGTTGAATCGACAGTTGCTACAGTTCTGTGCCAAAGTTCCTAATTGGCAAATTTAAATATAAACTTGGGAGCCAAATGTATTCTTGTCTACTTTTTTTACACAGGCTACATTATTCAAAAGAAGAAAGATTTGGATATGTGTGGGATTTTTTTAACAATGTCTCTTAGGAACTGGACTCTGATAAAAAAATGTGATATATATTATAAATACACATGTTTAAACTAGATCTGGTGCAGGAATATGCAATCTTGGCATTCTGGTAAAATTTTCCATATGTATACTATTTTTGGTATTGGAATTGGACAGATTTTTGTTATTAGAAAACCTTCAGCTAAAAAGTCCCATTATTTGTTAGAAGGAGGTTGACAGAAGAGGATTACACAAATTATACTTTTTTCACCCAGTGTGAAAATCCAAAGGAAGAGGTAGAGAATTAAAGTTTAAAAGTGACTATGGGTACTGTTGGATTTTGAGATTGTTTCCCATGAAAACATAAGACAAAAAGGATGCACAAAGAAATGCACAAGCAATAAATTAGACAGATCTGTACAACTGACAAGTAATAACACAGTGCCCCTGATTCATCAAGCAAAATCGGATTATCGCTCGCGCATTCGTATTAGCGATCCGGGATCGTACGGTACGCGCATACTCGAGTCTGGACCGCGGTAATCCGCGATCGATGGCCGCGCGTACGTTCGCGCTTCCAGCGAGCGCGGATTTCATTGATGAATCAGGGGCAGTGTATTGGGTGACAATGAGCAGTGGTAATAATATAGAGAAGACTTGGATACTACAAAAGTCATTGTGGCAATGATGATTGGACATGGAATTGATAATAGATGGCAGCACATACCACCACAGTGTACAGCAGTATTTCTCAACCAGGGTTCCTCCAGAGGTTTGCGTCATGAGTAATTTGTGTCTCTCAGGTTAGCTTATGTGACACCGTTTCCTTTTAATGATCCCCTTGGCTATCTGTAAGGGTGACAATCTTCCCACTGGCCAGTAATGTAAAAGACATTCTTCCCAATGACCACTATACTAAGATACTGTGAGTTGTGGCTATAGAAACTAGAGAAGGGGTTCTCTGAGGACATGTTAAATAAAGGTCAAGAAAATCTGTTGTAGAGGGGGGAATGAACATTGACCGGAGAACAAGTGACATTTGGATAATATATACTGTATATTGGTTGCACAATATGGTGGGTGGCAATAACAGCTGTACATTAAACATGGGCACCAGACACTGCGATGCTTGATCAGGGTTGCCCAAGGGTTCACAGATTTCTATTCTCATCCTCTAACCAACCCCCTTTCACTAATCAGCTCACTTACCATATTCTATAAAACTTTCCTTACCTCTTCCCTGTCTCCCCTTCATACCCTGTCTGTCCCCTCCTATTATCCTATTTCGTTTCAGCTCTAGGTCTAATTTAGGTGATTTAAGTTTTAATTAAGTTCAGTGTATATTTAATGCATTGTGAATAGTAGCTGCAATTACTGATAACATATCATGGGGCTCTGGTATTAGGTAGAAATGCGAGTTGAATAATACAGCTCTGTTTCCGATAAAAAACAAAACTCAATAACAGGATTTCATATTTATAAGTCACATCACTGTTACATTAAGTGCTGGGTGTACATTTGTGAATTTGTGTCCTCACATGGCACATAGATAACCTCACTAGGTCCTATAAAATATCAAAACCTCCCTCAGCTCACCACGGACAGTGGGGAGAATGTTGGATCACTAAATGAAATGAAGACTTTGACATTTCCAAAAGGCCATATAGTTCATCCACAGATTCTCTTACACATATCATATTTCTGAGGATTCAACTTCCTGTTATAAGACTGAACAAGCTGTTCAGACACCGCTAGTGGCCCACAAATATCCCAGAAATGAAGAAAACCTCAGTGCAACACAAAGGGACTACACAAAGGATATCAGATATTGAATTTCATGGAATCCTCTGTCCAGAAAACAAGTCTGTTTTATACAATTTACAGCTTGTTTCTATTTTGATTAATGATCATAGAACCCAAAGGACACCAAGAAACACTTCCAAATTTAATGTGAGTGGCATAAACATATTTTATACCCAGCAGTCTTGAGCGGAGACTTCCTGATTTCAAATTCTTGCTCCTACGGACTTGGCACATGATTCCATGTTCTCAGCATACTCTGGGGTACACTTATCTATGGTGCGCGGTTAAGCTTCTCATGTCTGTTGTTATATATGTGGACACCTCAGTGGAAACTTAAATGTTCGTTATTATTAATCTAGTATTTGGTAACAGAAAAATGATACTAGGTTTGTCCCTCAGTGTAACTGATCTGAAAATAATATTTTGGAGCAACTAAGTATATTTATTGTAATTTGGCAACGTATGTAAAAATAAGACAAGTAAAAGCTGAACCAGATTTAACAACCATAATAGTTTATTTAGATTTGCTTAAGTGAATGATGCCATGTACAATCAATTTTTTTGTCAACTCTCATGGTATTTAATTTGAAAGATATTTACCACAGGGTGATTCCTGTGGTAAGTTAAGTTTTTTTGTTTTGTACCCTCAAAAACACAATACAATTTGTGAGAAAAAAACATGATTATATACCTTGCAGTGCCGTCACTTGCTGAACAATCAACTGAAAAAGAAGCAAAGCTACAAAACTAGTAGAAAGAGCTGAGAAAATGTATCAGTGTAACCCCTTATATTTTAAAGAGTGTATTAAAATTTTTTATTATTAATATTATTATATCAGCATATTTCTGAACATGAAAGCTCAATTTGTATCCAACACTACATATTTTTAGTAAGCAAATAAAGTTACATATGTTTTCATCAGACACAATGAACTTGATTTAAAACTCTCTGAAACTGGAAAAGATAGACTGTCATGAGAAAATCAGAATAAAATAGCAAACCTGAAATGGATTTCTTAAAAATAATTTGCTTTTAGTTAGCAAATGTTTTCAATTCTGGACCAAATGAATTCCAGGTTTGCTGGATTATCAAGGTTCCCCTATGATGTGCTTTCTTTGCCAGTCTTGGATAGCTTTAATAAATCAGGATCAATGTGTATCTTCTAATGGATGTCTTTAAAACCTTTGGGGTGTAGGGGAACCTTGTGCTTTTATGTTTTGAAGAAAAAATAAAGGACGAAATTTCATACAGAAAACAAATGCAGCCACCACTTCTAATAAGTTCTGTGCTAAAGTTTACATACACTTTAAAAGTCAATGAGCAATCTCGGGGAAACATTGAGGGGAAGGCCATAAAAATTATAAGCAATGAGAAACTTAATGGGAAAATTGGAGATGAAAGTGAGCTTGATACACCGTACATACTTCTTCCTCTGTTAAATTATGTGGTGTTTGCATTTAGGAAACCCCAAGTGTCTTTTTCTGTGAACCATTAGTACTAAGTATTTTAAAATTATAACTATGAAGATGAAGAACAGATTTTTGAGCCAGCATACCAGGTGATGGAGATGATGGTACAAACTACATTTTAATTGGGGAAGTTTTTTCTTTCCCTTTAAAGCGTTATATGATTTGCAGTTCTGCAGTTCATTTCTGGATATAGAATTGAAAGAGCCTGACATGCTCTGGAGCCAGGCCAGTCAGACAGCCAGGAACTCCACTTCACACGAGATGGCGGCTGAGTTAGCTGAAAGCTGAAGGATATTTATAATAGTCAATGCCAGCTCCTACCCAAAAAGCCATTTGTAATGGTTAGTGCAAACTCCTGCCTCTAATAGTTATATTCATATTACAGGTCTTGTGTTAGAGCTATTGCTCTTTCTCAGGGATGATTTTCATGCCATTCAAATGTGTGTTACATTAAATTTGCAGTATGAAGTACAAACTGACACAAATATTCATAACATTATAATGATAACCAGAGGAACAGAGACCGTTCTTAACTCTACTTCTGTAGTGCAGACTCTTTTAAAGAAGATACTTTTTAATAATATAAATTAGCTTTAATGCAGTACGTTCTTTAGATTGATTGCTGAAATATACATAGAACTATCCATAACAATCATGATTACTTTAAAAATGGTCACCTAATTCAACCCTAAAATACAATAAGTGCAAATTCTACAACTATACATAATATGTCATAAAACCTGGCTGGAAAACTTTCATGCTGTGCCCTGGCTTGATACTAAGTTTTTCCCATAGTCGAGGATGTACTGGAAATACATCATGTACTGGATTCAAAGACTGTTTGGAGTACATAATACCAGCTGACAATAAACAGAATATTTGTTTTATTTGAACACCTGACAATCACACAATCACAAAAATGCTAAAGTTTTGTGTAAGCACACTCAAATTAGGCTATTGTTTAATTTCCCTTGAACCTACTTTTTGCTGTATAGTCCTCCGAAACTTGCAGCATCAAACAGTTTAGAATACTATAAGGCCAGCATTCCTGTGTACCTTGGGAGCAGGCTTTATGTACCAATTACTCATGACTGTTTGCACAAAATGTGAAATGGGGAACTAAACTGAGTTATTACCAATTTTTTTATACATATACTTTTTTTTACAGAAAAGGGTGGCTAACTATTTTATACTTTATTTTTTTTATACTATTTCTTTTACCTTGAAAGGGGAAACCCCACGTATCCCAGGAGGCTGCGGGCTGCAAAAAAAATTGCTAATCTCACTACACAAGTGTGTGTTTTTTACATTTCAGGAAAGCCCCTTCTGCGCATGCCCATTTGGACGGTGCAGGACCGATAGGATCATGATCGTCGACAGATCGCTGGCTTTCCACCTGTAAAGGTAAGTGTCAATTTACAGTTCCACTTTAAAAAAAGTTAGAAGGAGGGTTTTTTTGGCAATAGAGACCTAGTATTGTACTTTCGCCAAAAACTACTTCCCCTTTCTTAATGCAGTCTTTTGCTGCTATACATGTACTATGCAGTATATACACCCATTAAATAAATTCCAACAATGTACAAAGAACATGCTGGATGCCTTGAATGATATCACATCAGCAAATGTTACATCATCAGTGGTTAACCAATAGCTGAGGAGGAAAGACATAGGGTTGCAAGAAGCAGTAAAGGGAAAGGCAGCGGAAGAAGGAAACCTGGAAAACCCATTCACTACAATGTGCAAGAATTCAATACATACTTACACATTTAGCAAGGTCTGACAAACATTGACAAACTACAGGTATACTTTAAAGTGAACCTGTGACGACTGAAATTTTAAATGTTTTAGGCTGTCATGTTAATTTTTTGGCAAATCCAGGATCAGCAGAAGGTCCCTAGAGCCTGCCACTTTGAAAAGAAATAAGCAACAATACATAAGCAATAGTAACTCCCCGATTTCTGTTCTAAGAGATTCCCTTTAAGGAACAAGGAACAGAGAAAAAGAGGATTTAAAACAAAATAGAGCAACATTCTGCAATTGCCTAAAAAATAAGCCTTAATAAATAAATACCTTTCATTGTGTGTTATGTTCTTAATTAAACTGATGTATATACTGTACATGTTGTTGAACTATTGTGATGTATATACAAAAAATGCATTTACAGATGACAAGAGTGAATGACATTCTAGGGAAACAAACACTGCAGTGATATTACCCTTCATGTCGACTGGCTTTGTTTTTAAATGAAGTGTGGCCCACTTGAACCTTGTATTTTCTTAACTAAATGAAGATGTGAGAGGAATAACTAGAGCAGTAAATTAGCTGGGAATGTGTATTTATGCAGCAAGGAGAACATTTGTAACATCTTCATGGAAATCAAATGAATTGAAGGGAAATGAAGATGAAAATAAACCATATCTGATTACAAGAGAGGTTAATTAATATTTTAAGAGATACATATGAGAAAAAAAGGAGTTCAAGACCCATGGTTAATCAATAAACACATACTTTATCAGAGTAATTGCTAGGTCAGCATCAGCAAATCATTTGGGAGGATATGATTAATACAACCACTTCAGAAAAAGGCCACATGGATCTATTCATAATCCAATGGATGTAAGATGTTCTTCTAATTATAGGTACAGAGTCTGATAAAACATCGTCCTTTTATATTCACCCAGACCGGGTGATACACTGCAGCTATTTATACACACATCAGGACTACTTCAAGACATTTGATGGCCTAGAGAAATGTTACAGTAATTCTTTGCAGAGAATGGTATGGTGGCTGACAACACTTGGACAATTAATGTGCAGCTTGTCAGTCATGCTAATGCCCTCGTTTTAGTATTGTCCAAAACAAGTAAAATATAATGACCTGTATTTTTGTTTTGAGTCCATTTCTCAGAATGTATTTGTCAGGATTTCAGTTATATCCTCATTCAGTTGGCAGCTGATCCACAGCATAGTCAATTGTCTGAAGCTATGGTTGTCATCTTCCAGGAATTTACCAGCTTCCACTATAAAACCAGGACTTGCTGCTATATAATAAGATGGAGGTATTTGTGGGACTACAAATGTCAGGAATGGTTAAACAACACAAAACACTCAGGTACTGCCCAGTTTAAAGTTACCACTTATCTTTATTGGATGCGTACAATGGTCCAAAACAGCAACAGCTCCAATTGCAGGATCCCAAGACTTGTTTACCCCAAGGAGTGCCCATTTCCATACCATCTAACTGGAAAGAGGCAGACATTTCTTTACATGTATCCAGAAATGTCAGCATCAGCACAGTTCTGGGATATCTCTAGCTAACCATTATAAAACATTCCCAACCAATCAGTTTGTTACATGGCCATTACTAGCTCATTTTGGCCAAGCATCATTGATATACTATAATGTCAAAAACATACACTAATTAATATAATATATTTTGTGTATTACCAGCTGTTCTCCTTCTCATGAACTGTTAGGGCACTCCAACCCAAACGAAGTATGGGAAGGAGGACACTTCCAAGGACACACATACATCCATAAGACATGCATTTAGAATTCTATTTTTTTCTTTATTTGCTAAAAAGGTTAACTCTTAGATAGCCCTCTAGTAGTAGCACCAGAGAGTTTTGCTTCATCTATACATACCAGCAATATTCATTTAAAAAATAATATAAAGCTAGTATTTTTTTCACAAAACAATTATAAATCTTATCTAGAGCTTGTTCAGCCACTGAGCTGTCGGCTATAAATTATTCTATACTGCCTCACCTTCTGGGTGCTTTGTGCCTCTGCTCAATCTACTCTGGTTTTCTCTGCTTCACTTCTGTATCTTTCTGCCCAGGTTTACTACAGGTTTACTTTATCCCCCCCCCCGAAGTATTACAAGCACTTAAAACTTGACTGGAAAATATTGAGTGTCTGCTATGCCATATAGCATCAGTCTCATTTCTAAGTTGGAAAACGTCCAGGTGAAGAGTAGTTTTTCTTGGATGTGGGCTTTTACATAATGACAAGGAACTTTATTTATCTTGGAACAGAATATAGGGGAAGGTAAGCCCTGTTGATATTGTGCTTATTATGTTAAGTTGTGGTGATGGAGGCTGCAAACATCATAAGCGACCCTTGCTGACTTTGTACACTACGCGTCTTACTTCTAACCTTTAAAAGGTCAGTGCGTTCAATCTTCCACCAACTTAACTATTCTCTCAAAAACCTCCAGTGGCAAAATTCATCCCCTTAGGTTTTTATCTCTGCACCATGCTCTGAGGTCATAAAAAAGTCTCAATCTCTACTTTACTAGTTATATTTTATACAATATCTATTTTCTATTCTATCATACAGATTAAAACAACAAGGCACACCCATTTAGCTTTCTGTTGCAGAAATGCTCATAGAAATATCTTACTATTGGAGTACTAAAGGTATAAGACAGCTTGTGATTCAACGTGAAACGAAATTAAATACCAGGGAAAAAATGATCCTTAAAGTGTGGGGAAATTAGACATCTTTTTAATGTTGTCCATCCATGATATGTTGTCCATCCATCAAAATCCATCCATAAAATTTGAGTGATGCACAAATCCATATTTCCACACACTGTTTTTATCAGCAGTAAATGTTGTCAAAATTTTACCCATAGCCGAACAACTGCTGAACCAGAGATTTTCTTCTTATTCCTTTAAAGTCATTAGACTTTTGCCAATGGCAATGTATGAGGTCAACTAGGTGACTACAACTGTGTGATGTGCACCGGATTATGGATGTGTTAAAACTGTGATAACATGACAGATTTTGTCACCTTTCTGAGCTTTTGTGATCTTCTTGAAAATAGTTTGAAAGGTACACACAGAACATTCTTACAGCACTCTAAATAAATACATTTTTTTGCCTTGTCTATTATTAGAAGGTTACCAGTTCTAGGCCCTCTGTTTGAACCTAGATAGCAATCCTGCTTTGGGTTATCCCACTAATAAATCCCAGGGAGGGGAAGAGTTGACTTTGACCTTTTCTTTGTATTGAATTGGAGCATTTACCAACCATGAATTGTTTAACTCTCTCCTGTAAAACATGAAATTTGATCCAGTAAACCACAACAGCCTGAATTCCACAGTCAACAGATGAAGACCATGCAAAGCATTTGCTGATTATGCCATGCATGAGAAGCAGACTCTTTTTAAAGTGCTAAACCAAATACATGTCTATCTACAGAAGTTTCAGTTTTAATAAATGTCAAAATTAAATCATAAATGTATGTTGGAAAGAAATATAAAATACAGCTCTTTGATCTCTTTGCATTTAATGATATTAAACTAATACTTTTGCACACATATAATTCATGCAGTAAGAATTAAAGAGGTCCTATCTTTACAGCAGACACATTTGTTTAGGGTTAGAGTGGGTAAAAACTTTTTATAAGCTTTTACATCCACCTAGTGCTTTCTGTCTGCACCCAAAGTAACATTATCATCTGCAAAATAATTAGAATAACTGATAAACAACTGATGCGTATGTATCCAAAAAACTGATGTACATAAATCCAAAAATAGAACTAAATAGAAAAAAAGTAAACTTTAAAGTGATAGTGCCTATTCAGGGTCACCCATGAAAAAGGCCATCCCTGTAAAATAAGTTCTTTTATACTTACTTTTCTATAGCAGCTTGTGTATTATTACACCACTGCTCACTGGCTGCGGAAGATATTCCATGCTTCTGGGTGGGCTGAATAGCTAATAGCATCTGCTTAAAAAGCTGATTTGGATTAAACTTTCTTTTTCATATGGCATAGGGCATATACAGTGAGGGAAAGGAGTATTTGAACCCCTGCTGATTTTGTACGTTTGCCCTCTGACAAATAAATGACCAGTCTATAATTGTAATGGTAGGCTTATTGTAAGTGTGAGAGACAGAATACCAATAAAAAAACCCTCAAGAACCTAGTGCTCAAAAGTCAGAGCTTGATGTGCATCGTAATGAGTAAAATAAGTATATGATCCCTTCGCAAAAGATGACTTAGTACTTGGTGGCAAACCCCTTGTTGGCAATCACAGAGGTCAGACGTTTCTTGTAGTTGGCCACCAGGTTTGCACACATCTCAGGAGGGATTTTGTCCCACACCTCTTTGCAGATCCTCGTCAAGTCAGTAAGGTTTTCGAGGCTGATGTTTGGCAACTTGAGTCTTCAGCTCTCTCCACAGATTTTCTATGGGATTAAGGCCTGGAGACTGGCTAGGCCACTCCAGGACCTTCACATGCTTCTTCTTGAGCCACTACTTTGTTGCACTGGGCTGCTTAAGTCACCATTCTCATGATCATTACAACTCCACAAGGGGGGATCTTACATGAAGCCCCAGACCAAGGGAGATTGACAGTTATTTTGTGTTTCTTCCATTTGCGAATTATCGCGCCAACTGTTGTCACCTTCTCACCAAGCTGTTTGGCAATAGAGTTGTAGCCAAGTCCAGCCTTGTGTAGGTCTACAGTCTTGTTCCTGACATCCTTAAACAGCTCTTTGGTCTTGGCCATGGTGGCTAGTTTGGAATTTGATTGCTTCTGTGGACAGGTGTCTTATATACAGGTACTGTAACAAGCTTGGATTAGGAGCACTTCCTTACAGAGGGTGCTCCTAATCTCAGCTCATTACCTGCATACAGTGAACACACCAAGAGCCTGAACTCTTGCTGGTTGATAGGGGATCAAATAATTATTTCACTCATTACAATGCACATCAAGCTCTGACTTTTGAGCACTGGGTTTTCGAGGGTTCTTTTGTTGTTATTCTGTCTCTCACAGCTACAATAAACCTACCATTACAATTATAGACTGGTCATTTCTTTGTCAGAGGGCAAACATATGAAATCAGCAGGGGAACAAATACTTCTTTCCCTCACTGTATATGCATTGAAGAAAATTTGTATTTCAGGGTCTCACCTGTCTGCAGTGCCTCTCAGGGATCTTACAACTTAATTCAGCTAGTTTTTTATTCACATATAGCAGCCATGCAGTGCAGCCAGACACACCATTTACTCACTATACTTCCTGCTGAGCAGGAAAAAAATTGTAAAGCTGGAGTGGAGAATACAATAGAGAAGTAATCCCCTTTTTGCAGTGTGGCAGGAAAGTTTGAGTCACTGGCTGGGCAGAATTGCAAGGCATTTGGCAGGTAACATGGTTCACATATCACTACTTCAGCTGTGTGTTCAGCTGTTTAGAACTCTGCTTTGATGAAATCTTAAAATTTGTTAAACCCCTAAAATAGTTTTAAGTTGTTGGAGAACTCCTGTTATGACAAATGGGTAAATAATTTTTGCATTGGTTGCCAATAGGAAGAATAACCTCATTACAGTAGTACTGAGAATGCCACCTTTACAAACAGTAAAAAGATCTTTGGTTTCATAAAGCTGGCTTTGCCAAGTGGTGTTAGCCCCAGATCTCTGGAGGCCTTATTTTATGGGAGGCCAATGAGCCCTAGCTGATGGAACATCTGCCAAATGATGGAGGAATCCTGAGGTTCCATGAAGCATTGGTTGAAAAACAGTTTACATTGTATCAATTTGTTTATCTGATACCTGTCTAAGCCTAAAAAATCAACAGTTTCACTACACAACAAAAAGAAAAAGCTTCTGAATAGTAAATACATTCTCTTTTTAAGTACAGTGAAACTATAGTTTACAGCTTCCAAATCATATATGCATCATGTAAGCCTTAATACAATGAGCACATTAACATAATATGATAATCGCATAAGGAAAACATAATAGAGGCTATTTTTCAGTGCACACAGAACATTTGTATCAGTGCAATTTAAATACATTCTGCTCCAAGTTACATAAAAAATTGGGAATCAAATTTAGAACATCTGCCATAAATTGCTAAGCAAGATGATTTATGCCACATTAGCACAAGCAGTTTTTGAGGCTGAGGATATTCAATGCACAGATGGAAATGGCCTTACATATCTAATACAATGTTGAGTCATTCTATCCCTTTATAGGCTGTGGTGGGTGATGGCTGCAAATTATATGATCATCGACATGATGGAATAGTAAAATGAAAGTCATGTTACTTCTAAAGCTCAGCTTCAGTGTTTAATAGC
>NC_092861.1:35834038-35838701 GCF_032062135.1 Pyxicephalus adspersus | reverse complement strand
GATGAACCGTTAAATCAACTAATTTGAAACGTTCACGTATGAGGTATGAAAGTAAAGTGTACATCATGTACATCAACACTCTAATTTTACAAGCTATTAGTTCAGACCTGGACTTTTATTAGACTTAAAAGACTGTTCAACAAAAAAATATAACATTTTGCACTGCCAGAAATAAAAAAAGATAAATATATAGATGGTATAGATGGTATATAATAATGGTGTACTAGGAGTATGTATAATAAAATGAAACAAAAATTATTTCAAATCCAGATGTCTTGCAATATATTTTGTCATTGAAGAAGGATACTTAGACATAAATTATTATTAAACGACCCATTTATTCCAATAAAGGGAACAATACCCAGTCTGTGTAGCTAGCTAGATGGAGCCAGGTGATTGGCATTACAGGGAGGTAAAGCAGAGTAATCCGCAACAGGACAGATTAAAATTTAGCAAGCACGGTGTAGCGAGGTATAGTAAAACTATATACCACACAAATAACTGTACCTAAGCCCTTACTGTGCTCTTTAATGAAGACTGGGCCCTGATTGCCAAACAACCTGGTTAGGTTTGTGCCAACACATGGAAAATATAATATTTTGTGTGATAAAAATAAAAGTTCAGATTTTAACTTTCAGTGTAATTTGTTAGTGGTGAAACAAGCTAATCTGCTATTGCAGTAACCTGAAATTACTATACTTTACTTATCCCTTTCTGTAAAGTTATGAAATGACAGAATAACTGCACACTTACAGCTACCCAATAAGTCGATATAAAACTGTAGGTATATATAATACTGTATATACATTAAATATTTCATATTTCAAATATTACTTCAAGTAATCTAATACAGAATAATATACAAATATCAATGTCCTTACAGACCAGCAGCTACAAGTGATGCAGGCCACTTGAACTGCTTAAACAATTTTAGAAAGTTGTAATTGTACTTAATAACATGCAACCATTCCTCTCTTAATTGTTCCACTTGGAAATCTAATCATGGAGCCATAATTGTTTTTTAAAGATTATACCATAATTGTTTTTTTTATACCACTATAGATACCACTAGATTATACCACTTTGTATACCACTAGTGGTTGAACCCGATGGACTTTTCGCAACCTGACCTATTATTTAACTATGTTTTTCAAATATTTCTTGTTGCTAATGAACTTCTGTGTCCTTTTCATATTTTTCACATATTTATCACTTTTAATATTATTCACTTAACCGATAGGACCCCTTTCACCATTGTAAATATTGTGCTAGTTAAATGCATATGTAACTGTACAGAAAATAAATGATATGATCAGCACCTTGGGATCTCTTCACATCTGTGTAATTTAACACGTATTTAGCTGCATAAAAAATGCACGTCTTGGACTAAAATAGTGTATATACTTAAAAATAAATCAAGATTTTTCCCTAAAAAGTCCATTGGAAAAAGAGTTTCAGTTTATATTTGGGTCACACCAGTAGATGATTCTGTTTCTTCATGTAGAGTGTATAACAAACTCTTCCCGTTAGATACATAAGACATAAGATTGTTACATGTTTTTCATGAGGAAACAGCACCTTTTACTGATGGCCAAAAGGTCGTTTAGGAGCAATCTTTCATAATCAAGGCAAAAGTACAAAAAACTTTAACCTGTAAAAAGAATGGAAAAAAGCAAACACATATATAAACTGAACCAATGTGATTCTATAGATACCACTAGATTATACCACTTTGTATACCACTAGTGGTTGAACCCGATGGACTTTTCGCAACCTGACCTATTATTTAACTATGTTTTTCAAATATTTCTTGTTGCTAATGAACTTCTGTGTCCTTTTCATATTTTTCACATATTTATCACTTTTAATATTATTCACTTAACCGATAGGACCCCTTTCACCATTGTAAATATTGTGCTAGTTAAATGCATATGTAACTGTACAGAAAATAAATGATATGATCAGCACCTTGGGATCTCTTCACATCTGTGTAATTTAACACGTATTTAGCTGCATAAAAAATGCACGTCTTGGACTAAAAAAGTGTATATTCTTAAAAATAAATCAAGATTTTTCCCTAAAAAGTCCATTGGAAAAAGAGTTTAAGTTTATATTTGGGTCACACCAGTAGATGATGCTGTTTCTTCATGTAGAGTGTGTAACAAACTCTTCCCGTTAGATACATAAGACATAAGATTGTTACATGCTTTTCATGAGGAAACAGCACCTTTTACTGATGGCCAAAAGGTCGTTTAGGAGCAATCTTTCATAATCAAGGCAAAAGTACAAAAAACTTTAACCTGTAAAAAGAATGGAAAAAAGCAAACACATATATAAACTGAACCAATGTGATTCTACTTTTTCCCCCTTTTTTTAATATTTAAAGGAAAACAGATCATGGATGCATTTTTTCACATTATTTTAATTGGCATTTCAATTGATTACTGGTTTGAATGTTAGCAGTGACAGCTGCATTTTGTGCCCTAGGTTTATACTCGAATATTTTCAGGTAAGTACCTCTGTTTACACTCAGATCAATTTTTATTTGAGTGTATAAGGTAAAATAAGTAAAAGAATCTTAAATAAATAACTAAAATACATATTAATAAAAAGATAAAGGTAAAAAACGGTAAAGATTATTTATTCTAAGCTATCATTTATCAGCTGTTTGTTTTCTTTTTTATGTCACACAAATTACTACTGAATACATTTTATTTAATGCAATATATGGAAATTACTCTGAGTCTACACAACCCATATTTGCTTTGAAGCATATTAAGGCTAAATCATCAAAACCTTTTAAAAGTTGAAGTTTGGTATTGTATAAATATATACATATTTATTTGTGGTGCTGATGACAATGAAAGGAATGTACTGTATATATTATGGTACTATTTTGCTTCTTGTTAATCTGGGATGAGGCATATTTTTACATTCTTCTTTTGCAGTTAACATAATGCAGTTATCCCAGTGCACATATCAATGAATTCCAGCAATTTTTTTTCGCTTACTATCCTAATGCCTTTGGCCTTATTGACACAATAATAGTTTCCTATACATTTCAATTGTGTGACAATGGAGATTGTTTTTCTTGGACAATGACATTTTTCAAAGTCAGCTTGTTATTCTCAGCACTAACCAGCACTTAAAAAAAGTATCTGCATTGCCCTTGGTGTTTTCTTTGTAGTATATAGGAAACAACATCCAGCACTTGTTTTACCACATTGGGAACAGTTATGAAAAGGTTGTGTAGTATATATATATATATATATATATATATATATATATATAATTTAGTACTTTATACAATTTTGCACCACCCTCTGTCTCTCTACAGTAACATTCACTACAATAATTTCACCATTTATGTCACAGTAATATTGTAGCATAGGAGTTTGTTGAGTGGCATAGACATTTATTTTAACACTCTTGCTTAAAAAAACAGACAGAGAAAAACTTGTGTTTAGGGATTGTCTGTTAAAAAGGAGTTATTTTAGACAGTTCCATAATTATATATCATTAGCCATGTGCTAGCATTCTCCTAATGGCTTGCTTGTGAGAAAGATCAGCCATAAGTTATGTTTATATAGTTGCTATAATTAGGTATATTTAAATAAAAAGTGACTAATGAGTCTCCTGTCCATTTAAAGCACCAATCATTCAAGAAGAAAAAGGAATAGGCTAGAATCTTAATTGTGATATGAAAGTACTCACCCATAATGTTTGCCTGGAAAGTTGGTGTCTGGCAACAATCAAGCTTTGACAGTCATTAAAAGAGAAAACAATAACCTGTATAAGACTGGCAACTGATTAAGAGAGTTGCATTTGGCTGATTTGTTTAAAGTATAACACCAACTTCTGACAACTTTCATTGTATAAAACACTATACAGTATTGTTGACCTATTTTGCTTGTGTCTGTACAAGTTTTATATGACCATTCACATGTAAGGGCACATTTACCAGATATGCTTATCAGTTACTGGCAAGTAGTAGTGTTTATGTGTTGATGTTTATTTTCAGTTTTAAATTCTTTCATAGCACTTTACAAGTAGAAGTCCATAAGCAATTTTTGAGCATTTTCAAAAATTTTGTAGCATACTAAAGTGTTTTAGGAGTGTTTCATTGAAAAAACATTGCTACTAAAATGTTAAAGTGAATAACATTTTTCATTTATTATTATTTATATTGAAGACATTGTTGAGCCTAACAAGTTTTTATAAGACTTATTGGAAAAACTTTAAGAGAACAGCCCAGATCAAGAAAATGAAAAAAGGGTAAAATGGGACTGCATGACGGGATGAGAAGGGGACTACAGAAGGCAAAGGGGTAAGGGAGTGAGGGAGTAGTAGTAGTACTAGTAGTAGTAGTAGTAGTAGTAAGCATGAGGTGAGAGACATAAGAGGTTGGCTGGTTGACTAAAGTTCAAGTTTAGTCCGAAATTAGAAGTAGGAGAGGAAGATTCACCCACCTACTCTCCCTAATAGGTGGAGTGTTAGAAAATGTTTTTTTGGGGTCATGGCAGCATTCTACAGGTTGTAAGATCCATTAAGGAATTTAATTTAGTTAAAAAAAAAATTAGTATAGGCTACTATATAACAGAGGTTGAAACTCGAGTCGCGCGACTTGGACTCGAGTCCAACTTAAGTCATCTAATGAATGACT
>NC_092861.1:35831648-35833531 GCF_032062135.1 Pyxicephalus adspersus | reverse complement strand
TTACCACTGTAGACACCAAAATGTTGGAGCTGAGTCAGTGGCATATGTGAGAAAATTGTCATGGCTGTGTTACAATCTGAATAGTTATTCCTTCTTTGTTTAATCATCAATTCAAAACCGTGTCATTGAAGCCAAAAACAGACATTCCCAAACCCATAAGAGTGCAGCTGCTGGGAGTTTTGAATATTAGAGAAGGGACTTCTGGAATTCAAATTTACAACAAACAAAAAACCTGATCCCTAGGAAAAGTTGCCTGTGGTTTTTGTCTTAATTGAAATTCAAGTTTAAATTTCTTGTGGAACTTGGAGTAGACCTTTTAGTAGCTTTAAAAGGCTACATGAATATATATATATTCCTGACATTGTACAATATACAGAAACAGACAAACAGAACATTTATTGGTAAAAACATTTTGGGGGTTTCCTGCACTGCATCAAGCAAGAGTGATGTGACACCTGTGAGCTTTATGGTTTGGGCTCTTTCATATTTTTTTAGCATCATAGTTAGAATCCTGACATAGCCTCTCTACTCTTACCATCTACTCTTACTGATCTGGAAACGGATCAGACACAGACCATACATTGCCTATAGTGCTGCTTTTGTAAGTTCCACTATTGACCCTAGGTGAATATCTAACATTGTGAGCATTATTATCCCTTTGACTGCTTTCCCACCTCTCTTATTCACTACAAGTGGCCAGAACATTTTTTTCTATTTTCACACATTTTCATATGCAACTCTGAACGTTTATAAAATGCACTGCAAATCATACATTTTTGAACACATGACATGTAGAAACAAAGATGGTGCTAAGGATTTTATAAGTGTCATGATAGTTGTGCAAATGTTTATCAAATCCTAATAAAAAAACACAAATATTTTTTTTACACATGAATGCAACAAAACATCCAAAACCCCTATTATATTTAACTGAAAAACTTCTTTGGTTTAATAAATAACAATTTTCTGTAAATGTTAATGTGTGCCTTTTTTCAGAATGGGAAAAATCAAAGGAAAAACTTTAAATTAACCTTAGCAAAATATCTCACTGCAATGATACGCCAATAGTTTTGAACAGGAACTGTGTGTGTTGTGGTGCACTGGATTAAAAAACAAATTCCATGATTGTCCATGCACTGAGGTTTGCTGGTACACTATTCTGAGCACTTAGCTGACAGTGCAGGGCAGATATAAGAAGTCTAAGATACCCCTGATGTCCTAATACAGAGGAGCAGCTTGAGTACCAGTAGGTAGGAGAGGAGAAGCTTCAGAACTGGAAGGCTGCTGGTCATCAGATTCAGCAGTGGACAAGTTGTAGGTTAAGCAGTAACAAGGACACTTCTTGCATTCCTTTCTATGTGATCTGAAGCAATAGGAAAATAAATACAGAGTTAGGCACAAGAAGCAGTATTTGTCAACTTTTACTTACATTGGGAAAAGTCTTTGGAACTACGTTCGGTGTAAATTCTTTGTCAATGACCAAAATAAAATATAACATATTTAATTAGATATAAACCAATCCACATGAAAAACTGAAAATATATTGGGCCTGATTTATTAAAGCTCTCCAAGGGTGGACAGGATACACTTTCATCAGTAAATCTGGGTGATTCAGCAAACCTGGAATAGATTACTTTAAAGACATTTGCTATTTGTTAGCAAATGTTTTCAGTCCTGAACCAGATCTATTCCTGGTTTGCTGTGTCACCCAGCTTCACTGATGAAAGTGTATCCTCTCCAGCTTTGGAGAGCTTTTTTAAATCAGACCTATTGACTTAAGTATAATTGTAAAAGAAAAAAGAATTCCAAAAAATCTATGGTATGTTATTTATAAGCCAGTTATTTAAAAGGGGGAAATCAGATGGGCTGAGTCTTTAGCTCGT
>NC_092861.1:35813592-35830916 GCF_032062135.1 Pyxicephalus adspersus | reverse complement strand
TAAAACTACCTGAGATTCTTTGACAAAGTTAATTCCGCTCCTTCTTGGTGCCTAAGAAGAATTTATTTCCTTTTACTGCACAACTATTTGTTAAAAAAGAGAAGTAAAATATCTACAAAAACCTCTATTAAATTATTTGCTGCATTTTTTCTGCAGCCTAGACACAGAACATGTTATATTCCAGCTGTTGTGTATGAATGCATTACTATGAAACACTCAATGAAAGTAAAGGATTATTTGATGTTTCCATGGTAAGTCATTTTAGGCGCTCATTCACAAATGGTAAACATTACAGAAATTTTGGCATTAACCAGAGCATCCTGAGATGCTACAACTATATAAACCATAAAATAAAAACAATGAGCTTCATGTATATTTTTTCTGATAGGCAAATTAAATGTGCTGCTATTTTGTACAATAAAAAAGAAATACTCAAAAAAAGTTAATATTTCTCTTACAAACTTACATCTTAAAACAGTGAAAAGTAAGAATGGCATTTTTTGCAGCAGATAAAAAGGCCTAACTTTATTTCTTAGTTTAGCATTTCTACACAATTGTGTCCTTGTGACTATATTAGAACATACTGATCTATCACATACATAATCAATGTTTTTAAGTATAAGTACATAAGGTAGTATGTAGTTCAGCAAAATTAGAGGTTTAACTACAGGTATAAGAGACCCACAGCAAACATAGTAGTTACCAATTAATCTGCAACCATATTAAAATGGAACCAAATCTAAAAATAAAAATGTGAAAGGTAGGTCCTTTATTGCAGAAGGGACAGGCTTTGTCTGATAGGAATCAGATCAGAAATATATCTAAACAGAATCAGAATACCTGCATCCTATTTTATTAGTGAGTATGGGAAACACATGACTCCCCTATATCCTTCCTCCTGTATTTGCAGCACTAAATGCCTATGCAGCCAATCAGAAGACCCCATTCAAGTAAAAAATATAAAACACAACTTCAAAGTATAAAGAATAAATTCTTAAACTATAAGTCCCCCAAGCAACTGCATTTTAATCCCCACAGCAATTTCAAATTAAACTCAGTCATGTAAAGTGCACCTATTCCCAGATCATATTTAATGTACAGTGATGTCTAATATGTTGGTTCCAAATAAATACTGTTTATTAATAATAATAATAATAATAATAATAGTAATATTTATAATAATAATAATCATAACAATAAAATATTTACATTTTCTTAACAAGCAAAACTTTAAAAGAAGCCATCCCAGATATCTCTCAAAGATTAGTACAAACACTCTAAAGTGGGGTTTCAGTTGGTTTCTAACAACTTGCAAACACCTGCTGGTTCTTTACATAAGGTTTTGCAGCCTGCCAAGACTTTAGCAAACTTTAAAAAAAATGCTTCCCCTATCCCTGGAACCCCAAATATGAATTCCAGCTGTCCCGCCGCTGCATTGAAATAGTGCCGCTACTACAATTCCTGGCATCACTCACGTCTACAGACCAGCGGCCTCTCTGCCTATGCGTGGCTCCACATTGGACTGTTTTATAGATGCAGGGAATTGTAGTAGCGGTGCTACTTCAATGAAGAGGGCGTTCCAGCCACTCATAACATTTAGGTCCGCATTGGACTTTTTTCTTGACGCAGGGAATTTTAGTAGCAGTGCTATTTCAGTTTCAAGTTAGACTTTGTCTAAGTTTTTAATTTTGGCCCACTGTGTATTTGAGTTTGACATCCCTGTCCTATCCTATCCCCTAAAGGTAATGAGACACCTGAGGGTTTGTTAAGAAATTGTTAATACTTAAGTGAGCATAATCCAGGCATAGTTTTACATTCATGCATACATGAAAGAATAACGATCTAACCTATTACTTTTTTGATACCATAATAACACAATACATAGGGAAAATATTTGCATACACATATATGTATGAAAAGCAAGATTTATGAAATCTAGGCTCCTGCTCTAGAGTAATGATACACCACTGCCAGTCCAGACTCTAAACTTTTACTTTTGAGGTCATGAAGAGCAAATGGCTGCCTCCACATATTATTTCAGTCTTCATTTCTGCCTTCTGTTTTCCTGGAAAGCTGCTGTAACAAGGTTTTGTAACTATTTACTTTAACTTTGATGTTGCTGTTTATTCATCATACTTCTTGTTTTGCCAATAATTCAACACGATTTCCTGTAAACTGGTGTCCAGTTTCAGCTTTCAGATGGAGCCGGCGATTGCTGACAGTGGTGTTGTTATTGCTGCCTTTTTCTATGATCTAAAATAATATTATATTTTAAAACACTTGTGAGTTACTTTCATTTATGTAAGCCATCAACTCCTAGGTAAGTAAAACCTTTTCACATATAGGAGTATACATTTCATGTAAAACTCTATATGTTTCACTGTGCATGGTCACAAAGTTAGAAGAAAGTTACCAGAACGAAAACCATACCAAATTTTTTTTTTTGGAAACTAATGATGATATATTTAAGACTATCAAGCACAAGTATGTTTAAAATTTTACCTACAATTATGCAGTTTGAAAAAGGAATTCAGTTTTTGTAAATAGGCTTTGCACATCGTAGCCCTTTTCTCTTTTAAGGAGTGGCTAATTACCCCCTGTGTTGGTCCAGCCTTTTTGCCCCTCACATAACCTTAGCTGCTAGGAGCAAAGGGTAGTGCCACTTGTGTGCCAGGGCTGCTGACATGCCATTCAAAATAATCCAACCAGTGGTCGTTTAGAGCTTTTGGGTGTCTATAAATGAGGTTTTTACAGGTAAATAACATGCATATAAGGGTTTTTTTTTCAATTGAAGAGTCTGGCAACATTGTCACTTTAATTTATGGTTCTATAGTTGCCAAGAAAAACATATTGTAAAAAAGTGAGGGTTTTTTTTTGCCTTCTAGTCATTCCAGATTTAGAATATGCTAAGTTTAACAAATTAGTGTTGTAGTGAAAAAAATGCTATAACAATGTTGTTGCTTGACATTTAGGTGAAGTCTGGGTTGAATGTTGCATGAACTACTTACAAAAGGCATGTTTAAAATATACACGTTTAGTTTAGTAAGCATCTCACACAATAAACACATGGCAAATTAATTTCATTGTTCGCATCTCCCATGCAGATTTACATTTTCTTTCTTCAGTTTTGCATATTTTAATATAAGCTGTATTCTAATGCTTGATGCTTACTCTTTAATGTATACGGTTAACTCTTTTCTCATTCTGTAAAGTGTGAATAAAAATTCTCAGATGCACAGAAAAAATGATGCTCTACACCCAGTTTCCATGTGAAGCTGGCACCAACCCATCTGTTAAACCCTGTAATATGCTCTGCACCTGGCTGTAATATCTCTTCTTCTATATCCAGCAGAGGCTTGATGTGATTTTTATTTGCACTGACATTTAAATAAAAAAAGTCAACTCAGGAACTGAATGGTCCAACAGTGATGGCCAGACATCCTCTTAGTGTTTGGTTATGCATGGATGTCTCCCTGTTTTGAATTAGTCTTGATCAAAGAGAGCCAATGTGGCTGTCACCCACAGGACAACTTACAGATAACAGAAAGAGGTTAATCCTAACCTCAGGGTCATGTCACTGGATATCAGATATCTAGAAAAAGCTTCATTGCAGGTTGTGACCATGTTTTCACACAGTCACAGCTCATCATGGATAGCTTACTAGGAGCAGAGAAAATTAGAAAACCATTATTTGTTAGCTGGTGAGGGATGTGGACATTTAGAAACTATAAATCAGAAGTTCCATTCAATGAACTCCTCTCAGTATGCATCCTCACTCATAATGAAGGTATGACCCATAATAACATACTTTAAGGGCCTTTTCAGACCCCTTTTTGGAACAGTGCTCTGCCACAGCCTCAACCACAGACCCAGCCTCTCTTTTTTAAGTTGGAGCTTTCATACCAGAAGCTTTACATGGACTACTAGGTTGCTCATTCAGCACTGGGTTATGGAATACGATTTACTTAACTTTGATTTGGTTGGTATGTTGTAAAATGTGTTTTTTTTCATCTGATTGTCACTAGTCAATGTGTACTGTCTTTCAGCATCCCAAATAAACTGAATCCACTGTTCATGTTTTGCCAAAATCTTAATTATCTTAACAGTCAGTATAAGTCCCCCTCAATAGTTGGTCAGTAAAAGGGCAGGATACTAAAAGCTATAACATTGATGGTCAGTGTAAATGTTATATGAAATGTAAATGTGCTCATTTTACTGGTGGTTCATGTAAATACCTCCCTTATATTCTTGGTCAGTGTGGTGTACCTTACTATAGTCTCACACATCACCCAATCATACACTGTGCAAGTGTGAAATTGGGTGGTGTGTTTTCCTGAAGATGTAAAAAAAAAAAAAAAAAAAGAAAATTGCCGACCCCACTGGATTTTCCAGGAAAGCCCCACGCCTGATCTTGGACATGTATAGAAGAAGCAGTCTGTATCCTCCTGGGATATGTGACCTATATATCCCAGGAGGCTGCGGGTTTCCCTTTCAGCCTTTACGGTCCTAGCAGTTCTCCCCAAAAAATGTTTTAAATGAATTTAAATAAAAACACATCTTAACATTTTTTAAAATGATTAGCCACCCTTTTATATAATGTAAAACATGTGATGATAGGTCAGCTTCAACCCATAAATCAAGTCCTTAAAATATATTGCAGAAAAACAGTTTAAAATAACATTTAAAAAATTGGCCAATTTTTTTCTGGTCTGTAGACAGTTTGTTAGTCATCTTTATGCTGCTGTTTTTTAATGCTCACATGCCACTGGGTATTTTTTGCACAATTTGGGATGATTGCCACTATAGAATAGGCAAAGAGGAAAAGAAACCAATGCTACCAGTGACAAAACCCTTGGTAAAATTATGCTTAGGAAAAAAATACATGTGGTTTACTGCTGCACTAGAGTTCCACCTTAACCCATCCTTTAAAATTATATACTACCAAGGTTGATACTGTCTGCACCAAAGCAATGAAGTATGGAGTTCCCCATAATTACTTGATATAACACAGTTTAATATTTTGATCTTTTTAAATGATTGGTTTTTGTTACAGTTTGCATACAACATACTAGTATCCATTGCGCTCTGGCTTCATTTCCTGAACCTCTCACTCTCTAGGACTCAAGGTTATCCTGTGGAATGATAGTCTAGGATGTCAACCAAGTCTGACATACAGTATCTGCGGCACTCAGCACTTAGAAAGAAAAAGCCTTTATCTGGCCTTTAATTGGAAATGAAACAAACTGAAATGCTTTCCAAACCTCCTCACTTTCAAAGAGGCTCCTGTTTCATGCAGCTTCCTATAAACACTAAATCAGGAGATAGAACCAGATACCAGAATTCCTGCTGACTAATTACTCCCAAAGCGGGGCCATCTGCTAGCTAGGCCAGGTAATCCCTGTAATCTGTGACCTTCCATGGTTTCATGCTGTGTATTCCTGATTAAGTAAACCCAGATAAAACCTTATTAAGAAATACCTGTTCTTGGCTAAATAGGAGGCTATCAAATAATTACTTTTCAAATTGTGATACTCCACCGTGTTTCCTGAATTTGTTGTCATGTAGGCATGACGCAGAGATTAAAATGATATTCATGATTTTTCCGACACCAGGGCTCCAATTTCCTGTAATGAAGGGTGCAGCCAGTCATAATCATCCTCCGTAAGTCTTTCCACTTTGAAATGATGAAGGCTTAATCGTTAAATTTCCACTGGCAAGTCGGATGTGAATTATCCTAACAAATAGGCAAAGAGGGCACAAGTGCTTGCGGACAACACATCTGTTGGAACTGAGGCCAAGGAATGATTACTGACAACCACATTGGTGGCCAATAATTAAAATTAAACTCCAGACCAATAGCTAGATACAAATATTAAATAGTTCAATCAATATAAATATATAAAGGAGTTGTTTTACCTTCCAAACAATTTGCATTTTTGTCCAATCATTTCCTGCGATTTATGCCGCTTTGTCATATCACACAGTCTTGTCAATTAAGATGAGACATTTTTCTTTGTTGCAATTAAAGCAGAATCTAATAAAAATGTTTTCTCTGTTCCAATTGATTTCCCACATCATTATTACCTTTAAGGGACCTAATCCTTTTTAGGAATAAGTACTTTAAAAGGTTAAACAGATCCCTTTCCTTGTGCACTGACCTGGTAATGTGCTGATATTGGCTCCCCACTGCAAGGAGAATGTTTCTCTGATGTAGACAGAGCAAGAGATCAGCCTCCTATTGCTGATAACAGAACAAGATGATCTCCATGACAGATAAATGCAGATAAAGGACAGATAAATGAAAAAAGCAATACAATGCTGACACTCTAGCTTATAATAGCTGCTTGTAGGACCATTTTTTTTACAGAGAAGACTTTGGGATAAAATCGGGAAATATATCTATATGGGCAATGAGGTGTTTAGAGACAGGTTTTATTGTATGTTATATATATTGGTCTCCTCCCCAACCTATCACTAGACAGTGTTAAGAGATAGCAGATTAATGGGTTTACTCTTCCGCCACTTTTCTCTCTCCATTTAAGTGAACTGCAACACAGGATTGGTTATGTTTGCTGCTTCTCTCTCCCTCCCCCTTTATAGGCTTTGTAGAGGAACTGCAATATATACCTATATACCACAAGCTTTCTGTATTTAGCCCAAATTAGAAACATTTCTGTCCTCCATATTTTTTTCTAAAATCTACAGTGTACAGTCTCAGCACAATTCTGTGTTGTGGTAAAGCAATTCCCATGTGCATGCCAATGAAGATGGATGAAGATGGAGAAATCGGCAGCCTAGCAGACATCATCAGCTTTTTGGCAGATAAGCCTTCCATAATGAGCAAATATACCGTACATTCTTGTACATTATGGCAGACAGCAGACTGGTACACCTGCCGTCAGAAATGTGTTTTTTTCCTCTAATTTTTCTCTAATTTCCGTGGCATATATTACATGTGAATGATTAAAAAAAACTTGATTTACAGTGTACAAAGTATTTGCAAAGTAAGGTCCTCCATAACATAAAAATATCTAATTTACTTGGCATAACAAACACACACTGTATGTCTGGCATTCCTTTTCTGCATCTGGCTCTTTAGACAAATCTCTATATGCTCATCTTCTGGATGGACCAAATCAAAGTGTGCAGAAATGCAGGTGCTGTCTTCATTGTTTCAAACCCTTCCTTTACATTCTGTGAGATTAAATTTAACTCCATTTTCGACGAGAAAATCACTTCTAGTCTAAGTGCACTATATGAATTTGTACATTTTTCTGGGATCTGTGCTGAATAGTTTTGCTATTTAGGTTCTTTTTGGATTGATTTCTGGATTGGGCTTCAGCCTTTATTGCAGTCACCTAAGAAAAGTTAAAACTGTAATGAGAAAAGCTGCACTATGTGCATACCTTTAGAAGTTGATGATACTTAGAGAGTATCTTGCTAATAATGAATCATCTACTGTATCACAGGGAGTGCCAGACATTTGACCTTTGAAATGAACTAATTATAGAGTCAAAAAATGGGATTTTCCATAGAATTCTGTACACCAATAGTGCACAGAATGTATACAATTTGCTATGTTGGAAGAAAGTGAAATTTTACAGTTTTGCAAATTAAGGAAATTAAAGTGTCTTGAGGTGCTATGCAAATTTTTATATATATATATATATATATATATATATATATATAATTATCTTTATAACAATGTGACAAGAGTTAGTAGAATAAAGTCAGAAGATCATTGTGTCTTTACTACTCTTTTTCTAGGGTAGTATTTTCTAGACAGTAGTATCAGTTAACGTACTGACATTGCTTGTTGTCTGAACTTGTTCTTTAGGAATAATATATTCTGACAAGCTTTCATTCCTCTCACCCATTATTCTCCAACCTCTCTTTGCTTACATATTTCAAGATCACATTAAGACTACACAGTAAAACAAAATAAATAGGTTCTCTGTTTAATCTGACATGGACATTAAGAATAATTTCTTTGGACAAAATTCTAATTTACACAAGGGCGAATCAAGTTTATTTCCCTAGTCTGATCAGAACTCAAGGACATGTTCACATTTTCAGTGTGGAGCAGCAGAGGGCATTGTTCCCATTCTTTTGTTGGCTAGAATTTACAGCAGTACCAACTAAGTACCTTGGCTTTAGGAAACAATCATTTCTCTCCTTGCAAGTGGTTAATGTAAAAGCTCAGCATTTTAACAGGTTTCTGATCTAGTATTTCGGTAAACAAGAAGGATACATACAGCCATCTTCATTGTATGATTTAAGGAGGATGCTGCAGACAGTAGCTGTGTGATCACCGGCTGACTCAGAGTTGTGTGTTTGGAACAGATGTAAAGCCAGAGGATGGTCCATCCTGGTGATTCATTCATCTGTTTTCTCTTCTGTTCTATATTTCTCTGCCCATTGTTCCTCTGCAATATGACAACCAGGTATGCTAGGCTGGGATATGGCTCCCAAATCAGATTTTTAGATAATATTGAATTTAAAGTTTTCTTTAATGACTAATCTGTGATATTTATTAATGAGCACAATCTGCTGTCTTGGATTCTGGGTTTAAAAAAAACATGAATTACAAATGTTCTTAACAAAACTCATAAAACTGAAGCTGAATTTATGTTTTGTGCAGAAATTGTGTTTTAGTGTGATTACGATATATAAGTGACAATTGGAACACACATAAGGACCATAATGTTGCACAATGCACATACCCCTGCAGAATGTCAAACATTCCCTGAGGCTCAGTGCACAACAATAAAATCAAACAGCTCAATCCATTTATAGCATATAAGAAAAACATAGCAGAGACAATACATAGCTATACATCTAATAAAATTCACCAGCAATCAGCCCTTACAGCCAGCAAAGGAGCGCTAGCTTTAATACAATAAACCCAGTCACTAAAATGTCATTTAGGATTCAACATAACATAATTTCAAAGTTTTTTTAGTACATTTGAATTATGCAGCTTTCATTAAATTAATACCTGAAAATCCTGCTATAAAGGAATATCTTTAGGCACTTCCTGTGCATAGGGTGACAACTGTCCCCCAGTTGTGTTCCTTGATTGCCCCTGGTTGAGTTTAGAAGCTGTCATGGCCACTAACATTGCCTGCCAAATTACACTACACATAAGGCTGATGTTCTCCATGATTCTAAGGCCAGTCAGCCACACTATCCCAAAAATTCTGCATTGTGAATTTCCTAAATTTGAACACAAGTCAATTGGGATGAAATTCTTATACTTTCTTCCACTCCCTCAAGAGTAATTATTGCGGACAAATCTAAGTAAAAAGGAGGGAAATGTATACAGTGGTACGGAAAAGCAATTTTATGTGGCTTAAAAGGCAACATGAAAAAAAGATTCAATTCTGTTAATTCAAAGCTATGCGAGTTTTCTTCTCCATTTATTTATTTATTTTTTTAACAATGGCGATGCAAGGGGACTCTGGCAACAGTTAAAGAATTGCATATGGGCTAAGTATTGCTGGTTTTAATAATATATACCCACCAAAATATTTTCCACCTCTCAAACACAAAAATTTAACACAAAATTATTTTAGGGATGTATGTGTTATTAAAAGCGTGGAATATTTATTGAATCAATTATTATGGGTAAAATATAATGAGAACAAAGGGTTCATATACATATACTGACGTGTTTCATGGGAAAGACAACCCCCACTTCTTTATACTTGCACATTTTTAATTTGCACATTTATTCTGGGTTATTTTTTTGTTTCAATTCAGACAGCAAGCGACACAATAAGGAAATATTGGCCCCAATGGGAACAGAAAGTAATGATGACTTTCTGCATATACAAAACATTAAGCTTCCTACATCCCACAGCAGTAAAAATCAGCTGTTCTAGCATCTCCCCAAATCTTTTTCTAATCAGCAGAAGTTTAGTTTATTGATCTTTTTGGAAAAACCATTCTTGCAAAACCAAAAAGAATAACCAATATAACGGTCAAATTAAATTTTTAAATGGAACCCAGATCTGAACTACAATTAAGTATTTGAAAGTGATGACAAACCTACTATTTGCAATTGTCACCAGAACCAGTGGGTATTTCTTGCAATGAGTTTATGTGTTTTACAGACATTTGTCTAACAAGTGATTCCACATTGGAATGACTTTCTCTTACTTCCCAAAGAGTCAGAAAATAAATTACCTCCCCAATAAAATCAGACTGCAGAGGAAAAAAAAATTTGACATAAAATCCAACCAGTTTAATAAATTTAAAATGCTTAAGATCAAAAAAATCTGGAAGGCCTGTGTGGATGGGCATTGGTCTTGTGCCAATGATAACAGTCTGACAACAGTTTCAGAAGTTTGTGATCATTTAGACTTCATTGATCAATGTATTTGACTTGCAGTTAACCTCCTCTTGACCCCCCAAAGCCCCTATGCCCTCAAAGTAGCTTGCTTTGGACTAGGGGTGACTATATGTTGTACGATTAGGAGAAGATCACTTAGTAGATTATATGATGGGTAGGAGATTTTTCTAACCAGGTGCAGAAAGAAGGCTTTTCAGTCTCATTAGAATTCATTATCAGATGTATTACACTTTCATGCCTTGTCAACTCTGTCTTTTCAGCAAGTCGCTTGCAGCAGGTTTTACACCTGATATTTCAAGACAACATTTTTCAACAATATCTCAGTGTTGATTAAATATTATGATGTGCCATGGTTATTTTTATTCCTATTGACAGACAGAGCATCATCAGCACAGCATTCCCTAACGAGCTAAAGTTAATTGAGGCCAGAGTTTTCAGAAGCAGTGCACTATGTCACTCTGTATGGCATCATGCGAGCTGCTGAGGATTCTGGGTAAGTGACAGTTCTTGTAATGGCGGGGGAGCGTCTGGCAGATATTACTTATTCAGGAACATTGCTAGTTGTGTAAATAGGTTTTACCTTATATCACCTGTATGATCAATCAAAGCTTTCCCTGATTATATTCAATGAATATGTATCAAATTTTGCTTCTACTGTGTTGGTTTTAAAGGGCCTGCAAATTTAAACTACACACCTTTTTTTATAAACGAAACAATGAATAATATTTCAAGACCTAAGGGTAAACATTTACAAGTCTGAGTTACAAAATATTTGTCAGAGTTTTCTTCTCCATTTATTTATTTATTTTTTTAACAATGGCGATGCAAGGGGACTCTGGCAACAGTTAAAGAATTGCATATGGGCTAAGTATTGCTGGTTTTAATAATATATACCCACCAAAATATTTTCCACCTCTCAAACACAAAAATTTAACACAAAATTATTTTAGGGATGTATGTGTTATTAAAAGCGTGGAATATTTATTGAATCAATTATTATGGGTAAAATATAATGAGAACAAAGGGTTCATATACATATACTGACGTGTTTCATGGGAAAGACAACCCCCACTTCTTTATACTTGCACATTTTTAATTTGCACATTTATTCTGGGTTATTTTTTTGTTTCAATTCAGACAGCAAGCGACACAATAAGGAAATATTGGCCCCAATGGGAACAGAAAGTAATGATGACTTTCTGCATATACAAAAACATTAAGCTTCCTACATCCCACAGCAGTAAAAATCAGCTGTTCTAGCATCTCCCCAAATCTTTTTCTAATCAGCAGAAGTTTAGTTTATTGATCTTTTTGGAAAAACCATTCTTGCAAAACCAAAAAGAATAACCAATATAACGGTCAAATTAAATTTTTAAATGGAACCCAGATCTGAACTACAATTAAGTATTTGAAAGTGATGACAAACCTACTATTTGCAATTGTCACCAGAACCAGTGGGTATTTCTTGCAATGAGTTTATGTGTTTTACAGACATTTGTCTAACAAGTGATTCCACATTGGAATGACTTTCTCTTACTTCCCAAAGAGTCAGAAAATAAATTACCTCCCCAATAAAATCAGACTGCAGAGGAAAAAAAAATTTGACATAAAATCCAACCAGTTTAATAAATTTAAAATGCTTAAGATCAAAAAAATCTGGAAGGCCTGTGTGGATGGGCATTGGTCTTGTGCCAATGATAACAGTCTGACAACAGTTTCAGAAGTTTGTGATCATTTAGACTTCATTGATCAATGTATTTGACTTGCAGTTAACCTCCTCTTGACCCCCCAAAGCCCCTATGCCCTCAAAGTAGCTTGCTTTGGACTAGGGGTGACTATATGTTGTACGATTAGGAGAAGATCACTTAGTAGATTATATGATGGGTAGGAGATTTTTCTAACCAGGTGCAGAAAGAAGGCTTTTCAGTCTCATTAGAATTCATTATCAGATGTATTACACTTTCATGCCTTGTCAACTCTGTCTTTTCAGCAAGTCGCTTGCAGCAGGTTTTACACCTGATATTTCAAGACAACATTTTTCAACAATATCTCAGTGTTGATTAAATATTATGATGTGCCATGGTTATTTTTATTCCTATTGACAGACAGAGCATCATCAGCACAGCATTCCCTAACGAGCTAAAGTTAATTGAGGCCAGAGTTTTCAGAAGCAGTGCACTATGTCACTCTGTATGGCATCATGCGAGCTGCTGAGGATTCTGGGTAAGTGACAGTTCTTGTAATGGCGGGGGAGCGTCTGGCAGATATTACTTATTCAGGAACATTGCTAGTTGTGTAAATAGGTTTTACCTTATATCACCTGTATGATCAATCAAAGCTTTCCCTGATTATATTCAATGAATATGTATCAAATTTTGCTTCTACTGTGTTGGTTTTAAAGGGCCTGCAAATTTAAACTACACACCTTTTTTTATAAACGAAACAATGAATAATATTTCAAGACCTAAGGGTAAACATTTACAAGTCTGAGTTACAAAATATTTGTCAGAAAAATAAACAGAAAGGTATGGTGTCCAAAATGGCCATTTTTGTATAGTTTTATTTGTTATGTAAAATAAAGCCATATATAAAGTGTTATAAAACTTTGTAAATGATTACATATCGTTATATGTTTATTAGTGGAAAAAGGCTACAATGAAGAGTGGGTATGCAGTGGCCATCATAGGGGCAGACATAGGGAGGTGCAAAGTGTGCCACCCCATGAGGGTTCTGACCTCTCCTCAGCTAACAGGGGGCTCCCATGGGGAGACCAAGTCACCTTGGTGGGGGTTCCCAAGTGAGTTCTGCATTGGGTTCACTGTTGGCCACATCCACCACTGTTTGCATGTCCAGATGAATTATACCTATTCATATTGTGCTTCCTAAGACTAATTCCTGTGACTTGGGGGGACTTTGGGGGTACTTTGTTTTGCTATAAATTGAGGTCTTTTGCAATGCAGATATGGTCCTTTTCTAAAGAGGAACTCCTGTGAGCACTAATTAGGTGGTTTGCTTTGTTAGTGCTCCCCCCACCCAATATATTTAACTGGTGGAAAAGATCTTGGCTTAAATTGTTGCTGGATTCAAGTCATCTGGATTGAGTGAAAAATGACCACTGCAAATGAACTGATTCTTAGGTATGTATATGGGTAGGTGTATTTAGTATATTATGGCAGTACCAATGTTTATAGAGCACTGTAACTTAATATGAACAGGTAGGTCTCTAGCTGACTTTTGCTTGCAGTAAAGAATTTCAGAACTTTACAACTTGTGATATATTTTATCATGTTACATGCACGCATGTCAAGTATTGTGTATTTATTACTTTCTATCACAATGACTTCATCTGCTTTGCTATACAGAAGGACAGCACCATCTTTGTTCATGCCTTATTCACGGTCAGCGCCGACTTCCTGGACAGAGATTCCGGCTTATAGATGACATAATGGTGCTCTGCAGTATTTGAGTTTGTTCACAAATGTCTGACATACATCAAGCATCAACTCCCCCACCACCACCTCCTCTCACACTTTAGCTTTTCATCTTGTAACTTACTACAAAGTGACAGTGTTACAAGTCTGATCACTGGGAGGAAAAAGTGAAAATATTTCCTCCTGTCTGCAGCAGACTGATGACATCATCCTCACCAAAACCAAGTCAAATAATGGGAGTTCAGGGACTGCGTTTTAATGATAAAGAGTACAGCTTTTCTGAAAATGATACAGATGCTGTGTATTGTGACTTGTCCAGAAGATTTTCCTGCAGACTTGAAATGTTACTATAAGGTGCACATTAAGCTCCCTCCTGGACATTCTGATTGAATATCTATGACTATGGGCTACGAAGAAAAAAAATGTCACTTAGCTTTTATTTTTTTAACTAATTTTTTATCCCTTTTAGTAAAACATAAAAATAAAACAGTATTATGTATTATCTGAATAGATTATAAAACCAACATAAAAACATTTTTACCATTTCGGTGTGTAACTTCAGACAAATAAAGGGCTCAACATGATGTATTGCTTTTGACGCGTTTCACAGAACTCCAGTCTGCTTCTTCAGGAGTCTAAAGAACCCATATGTTGCATTTAATTATCAATCAATTGTATTTAACATCAATTTCAACTTGCACTTTCTTTGTTGCTTCTTTGTTGCTTTTCCCTTTGAGAATTTTATAAGACATATCCTAGATGTTGCAATGGTCACAGGACAGGAGAAGGGGGCGAGGAACTAGAGGTTGCACAATTACCACTATACCACATTTAATTAGATAAAAATGTTTGATAATGTATATTGAATTGATGATTTAAAAATAGATATCAGAAAATTACCAATCTTATTGTATATTGGAGAGATGATGGCGGTATAGTGGAAAGTGTGCGACCTCTAGTTCCTCTCCCACTTTTCCTGTCCTGTGACCATTGCAACATCTAGGGTATGTCATATACCATTCAGAAAGAGGAAAGCAACAAAGAAAATGTAAGCTGAAATTGATGTTGAATACAATTGATTCAAATTTTTTTTTTAATGAAAATTGTAAAGATAATTAAATGCAACATATGGGTAGATCTCCTGAGGAAGCGGACTGGAGTTCCGTGAAATGCGTCAAGAGCATTATGCCATGTTGAGCCCTTTATTTGTCTGAAGTTACACACCAAAATGGTGAAAATGTTTTTATGTTGATTTTACAATGTTCAGATAATAAATAATACTAATTTACATTGATGTTTTAATAAAAGTGATACAAAATTAGTTCATACCTGATGTGATTTATGACTGCCTTGAAAGTACCATATATGTTTTTGGTTTATTTTTGTACTATGCAAAATTAAGGGAGGTAATAGTTTGTGATTAATTAACCAGATGAAATACTAAGCCCCTATAGCATTTTTTAAAATATTTTGTAATTGTCTAAAACACATTATTAGCTCACGCTGTAGAAATCCTGCAATATTTACTATATATCTAGGATTTTTTTTAGAAGTCATGTGTGGCATAAGATAAAAACATAAGATTTATGTTTGGCAAAGAGAACACAGCACAGAGAATTCTATATACAAGGTAACTGCTGTAATGAGTAACAAGTACATCAGTATGACATACAGCACATTACAGAGTCCTTTTGCACTGCATTGTTCAGGGTCATTCCTATTTGTCACTATAAAAGGTGCAAGCAATGTAGCGTTGCTGATATTCAATCCGTGGCAAGAGAGGATAAATGATGCAAAATTATCTCACTGCACACAACATTGTGATAAATAAATATTAGTATATAGAGTATTTTTTCAACCTGACTTTAGGGGCAAATGTACTCATTTGATGACTACAGAAGCCTATTAGTGTGATATTCTATAGATATTCATTTTGGATCTAAACCTCTTTCCAGATTGGTCAGCCATCTGGTGGTGAGAGGTGTAGCGAGAGAGCCATGATATCCTTATTCTCCCTCAGCTGTAGATTGCGAAGGTCACACACTGGGAGATAAAGTAATCTGTTCATGATCAGAGACATGGGGAGAAGAAGTGATTTGCTCAAGGTCAAATGATGTGTCCGAGGCTGCGAGAGAGCTCAGTGTCTTGTGTCTGCTTGATGACTGCAACTCCCATGCTATTCCATTACTAAGCACCGCTTCAAAGGACATGTTAATTTGTATTTCTTTATTTTTCTATTCATTATTACTAATTATAACATATGTCATATTGTGGCAGAAATGCTATATAATAAAAAGCAGAATAAAAAATTATTTTTGCTGCTTATGATTTGTATTTTTATTGGTAATTCTGTGCATCCTGAAAAATATATTTCATTTTTATGCAGCACAGCAGCAATAATTATTGGGCCTATCCTGTGCATAGCAAATAACTATATTATTTTCAGGTAAGAACAGAGTTTTTACTGGTCATGTTTTATTATTCTCGTCCCTATAACTTCTGTACCAGAGCCCAACAGAACCAACTACGTCTACAGCCTGACTATGTCTACGTCAACTCCGTCTAAGAGTTCTGCCATTGTTCAAGTCAAGTCATTGTTTACACTCCAGTCGCTGGTGAGGAATGAAAACCAGTCCAGCATAATTGGATGAATGAGTGCCTTTAAATGGTAGCTGGGAACAGAAAATAAAAAACACACTGCAGGGTGTTGAATAATCAGAATACTGGCCCCGGGAAACTAAAAACTTAAAGCATTTTGTATCTGCAGATATCTGACATGGAAGTTCTTGAGCAGGCACTTCCTGTTTTGCTTCTGTCTCCTAATTGTTATCTTAGGTTGCCACCATGTCACATGCTCTCCCAATATGGATGTACCGATGTAAATTCTGCAGGTATGTTTCACTGCTGACACCATAAGGAAGCACACCCTGAGCAATAATTTATACTCGCTACTAAAGCACATGCTTTTACAGGATCAGCACTGCTTTTTGGCAGCAAAACATACAAAAAAAAAGGAATTTTTATTATGTGTTTAAATTGTACATCTACTTTAATTACTTTATAGCTTTACTTAAAAAAACAGTGTGAGAGACTGGGCCTGATTTATTAAAGCTCTCCAAGACTGGGGAAGATAGACTATCATGGGAGAACCTGGGTGATCCTGGAATGGTTCTGGCGTGAAAATTTTTTTTAACAACTAATAGCAAATTATTTTTATGAAATCGATTCCTGGTTTGCTTGTAGTTAACGCCAATCTTTCATCTACAGTCTTGGAGAGCTTTTTTAAATCAGACCTAGTGTATTGAGTGTGGTTTAGATAAATATAGGTTCAGCACATCTGATATTTAGATGTTCATTTTTTTATTTTAGTCTTAGAGACAACAAAAGGTTTAAGAAATCAATACAAATACCCTGTTTCCCCGATGATAAGACACTGTCTTATTTTTTTTGGAAGGCCAAAATATGCTCTAGGGCTTATTTTCAGGGGGATGCCTTATTTACCCATGAAGAAGACTACAGTACACAGTTATTGTTCATGT
>NC_092861.1:35737474-35812699 GCF_032062135.1 Pyxicephalus adspersus | reverse complement strand
GGGGGGGGGGGCTTATTTTTCATTTTTTACCTAAAAAGGGGGGGCTGTCTTATTTGATGGCCCTGCCTTATCATCGGGGAAACACGGTATATGGTTCCTGGTTCAGTCCATACTGCCATTTCTTTAACAAACACATATACACCTGCCCATCCACATGATCTAAAACAAAACATCATTTATCAGACCCGACCTCCTTCTATTGCCCCATGGTCCAGTTCTGATGCTTACATGTCTATTATGGGCACTTTCAGCAGTGGGCTAGGGTTAGCAACAATCCAATCTGCTGGTATGATGTCCCACACTTAGCAAGTTGGATTAAACTGTAAGTTCAACCATCTTTCTGTCATGGCCACTTATTTATTGCAATTATTTTTTGTCCATTCTATTTGCCTTAAAGCAATGCACATCCAACAAGCCTTTCAGTAGCACAATAACACTGTTATAACAGGGCCTTCCAGGACAAACAGGTATAAATGGGCCCTACATCCTACAAAAAGACAAATGCTGTCAACAGCTATGGATTATATCTACTCTTTTGGCAGGGGCTTTGTACTTACTTTCCAACTACCTGCATGAAAGTAACAGATTTACTGTAAACCTGTCACATGTGAGTCAAACTTATATCATAGAATATCAGACTGAAAAACCACAGAATTCATTTTAACTTTGTAAATCATGCTGCTACTACTGAACAATACGATTTGGAAAGTTAGCAATTTGGAAAAGTCTGTTCAAATAATTACTAAGATAGAAGTTACATTATACAGGTTCATTTCATCTCTGATTAATGCCCGAACATTACAAAAAAAAATATTTTAAATGTATTCAATATAGTAAGGGCCGGTTCATACTATTGCACTGCAGTTAGGCTTATATTAATAGTAACTAATCATGGTGCAATGTGCTGCCTTTCAGTTTGATTTTTAAATGGTAGCTCAATTAAATCTATAGCACACTCCAGCCCACAACTTTACACAAAAGTGCTGACTTAATAAAGTTTCCCAAAACTGGAGAAGATAGACTATCATGGAAGAACCTGGAATGCATTTAATAAAAATCATTTGATGTTATTTGGCAAATATATTCAGGCCTGGACCAAAACCATTCCATTTTTGTTGTTCCCCCATGCAGTCCTGAAAGCTTTAATAAATCAAGCCCCTATTTCACTATAAAATTGAGGTTTTGGAGCCTTTTAAAATGAATAGGTTCCTGTAAAGCTATTGGTCACAATACATGATAAAGTACATTGTGCTGCATGTAATACATACTATAGGATGAACTGGACACAGAGGACTTTATATGTTGCTTTGTCTAATTAGTCAGTAATTAGTCAGTGTGTCTAATCTTAATTTTGTGGATGACAGATTTTCCATGTGCAAACTATAATGCAAGTTTATGCTTTAAAGTCTGATCACTGAATGTTGTGAATTATGCACGCCACACCAATTCCTTTAATTATATGTCCCACGTTTATGGCTTTGCAGTTGCCCGACACGCATAGACAACCAACCCTAGTTGGTTAGTTTATTGCTCTATAGACAAATGTAAATTCAGGAATAGGGAAAACTTGTAATGATTAATCAATTGATATTACCCAACCATGAAGTGTAAAATCCATATAATGACTTTGCACTTGAGTTCAGCATTTTATGCAAATATCTTGTCGCACTTTGCAGCATATGTGAGGCCCGTTACTGTTCACAATTAGTGGCTGCTTTAAAAGTCCTCTTACTTAGTTCAGCTTGGCTAATTCCTGAGAGATTAACATTGCCTTCTCAGCCCGTGCTGTAAGTAAACTTATTTGAACCTAATAAATAGCTGTATGAAGACCAACAATGTAAAATGAGATTGCTGTAATGTTTGGTCAAGTGTTTGGCTTTTCAGGGTATTAACCCCGCGCTTGGCTCATTCCTTTCATCTTGAGAGCTCTACGGCTATTGAGAAAGCACAAGAGCCTTTTATATACAGTACGGTTTCTGTTCTGTGAAGAATGGAAGAGACATTAAATTACCTGGTAGGGAAATGTATAAGTTACATATTGTTAATGTTATTTCCTATGCTAACTTATCATTTCCTGTTCTACAAGTATCTGTGTGACAAGCAGCAACTGGAACAAAATGTTTCTAATGTCTCTGACACTACTGAGCAATGAATGTTTATAAGCAGCATGAGTGGTACTTATTTTCCATAAGACAATGGCTTGTGAGCATATGAAAGCTTGAACTCCAGGCAGAAATAAAAGGCACAAATGAATACAGCTGCATATTCATTAATACATAATCACATGGATTTTTAAGTCAAAGTACCATATATTTACTTGGCATCAGCCTGCTGTACACAAGAGCTCAAAGAGGGGGAGGAAAAAGAAGCACAAGGAGCCAGTCAGGTGTGTTATAGTACACAGAGCATGATGATAAAAAATAATTATAGGATGACAGAGAGGTGAGCTCATCAGCTGCTACTTCTGCTTTCATTGTTCAGTCACAGGTAAAGCTTAATGAGAGGACCTGTAAGTGAAAGCAAAACTGCAGCTGAGAAATATCCTGTTGTGTTCCCTGCCAGACAGTACTATGTTCTGTGACATTGCTGGGCTCTTTAGATTGAGAGAAATAGTTTTATATCCCTTGGTGGTAAAACAGCTCTCATGTATTATGTTTTTCATCTGTGTATTTAGCAGTTTACCTATAGTTTAACTTTAGGTGAACCTGTCCCTAACACACTACAGAATAGACTAAAATGGTAATTTCCCTCACTTTGTTGAGATTTGTTGTTTCTGTAGTGTTATTTTAATGTAAATAAATCTCTAGCAAAAAAATAAAAAAAAATGATAATCAATCCAAAACTAACAAAAACAAAATAGTCTTTGTTATACAAACATTTTTATCAATGCAAATAGTAATGTTTTGTTTAATGTAAGCATTTGGTAATACTCCAGCTGGGAGCTAATATTCTTAAACCATAGCTTATGGATATTCAAAAAAATGATTGTGTTTAGTAAGTCCTGTTTCTGAATGGATCAGAAGACCCACAGTGATGATGAGAGTAAAGACTAGGAAAGACCGGGACTGGGGATCATAGGTGTGCATTACAACTGTGGATTTCTGGTCCCTGGAGTGGAGGTGGCACTGTCAATGGCACTGAATTGTGGATGTAGATGAGTTTATTTTCTTTTGCAAGATAATGGTAAGTTCCTTTGGGGTGGGTTTGGGGTCTGTGACAAGTCTTTTTCTGCATGAACTGGAAGACCCACAGTGATGATGACAGTAAAAGAGAGACAGGGTACAAGTATCATGGGTGCACATTACAAAGGTGGATTGTTGGCCCCCAGAGAGGTAGCAGCACTGTCAATTGAACAGGATAGTTATTTTAGATGAGTTTATCTTTCACAAGGTAAGATATAGTTTCTGTATAATGGGTTGGGAGTTGGGGTGTGGTATAGAGGGAAAATTAAATTCCTAATTTTGCCCTGAAATGGGCTTCAACAAATACAATGAAATATGTGAATTCTGTGAAATCATGAAAAAATTAACTCATTCCAGGTCATGAGAACCGCTGCCTTGTGCCAAGTTACTTGTACTTAAAATATTGAATATCAATAATCATATGATAAGTTAGTCAAACAGAATTCATTTTGTTCACATAGTAAATATTTGCTGACGCATAGGCCATATTTACTGATCCCATTGACAGACACTGATGTAGAATAAAACAGTACAGGCTCTTGGGGCAATTTAGATCTATATTGAAATTTGTGTGTGTTAGCATGCTCATTACCTGAGGTAACCAACATAACACATTCGGACCAGTGTCAGAGCTATCCATACTTTCAAGTTTTACTCAAACAAAACATTTAGATTGGTGATGAATGGTTAGAACCACTTCTCTGTACTTTCTTTGCTTGTCAAAAAAGCAGTAGTCCCCTCAAAAAATGGCAAATCATATTATTGATAATTATTACTGGAACTTCCCTTTCAAAAGATTTCCTCTGTACTTCTGGTGTTACACAACCATCCCAGACCTGGCCTATAATAAAACTAGAAGAAAGGTTGAGTTGGAGTCACTTGAGTATATTTAAAACAGGGTAATCATTAATATATATTAAGTATATGAATATACTTACCTTCCCTGATATATGTACTGGAAATATACCTTCTTGATGCCTTGAGTTGTAAAATTGATATTTATTCCCGGTTTAAGTGCATTTTGAGGATAATATGCATCATGGATTTTGGTGGTAGATTTAAATAGCAGGGATATATATTGCTATTGTCACTGTTGAGCATTTTTAAGACTCTTTTTTCGTTATTTTGGATATGTTTACTTTATGTGGTCTAGCCTAGTTTATCAGCATTAAGCTAACAGTTGATATGCGCTGACTCTACCCATTGAGTGAGAATGTACATATATATTTTTAATTCTAAGATCAGTCACATTACATTTGGGCTGTGTATAGGTGGACTTTATCCAAAAATAATAAAAAAATATGATTGGAGGGACAAAAGCACAGCAGAAAGATGGAGCTTTGTTACTGTAGGAGCCAGCTGTCCCTCTTCTTTAGCACTGTTCTGCCAATGAAAGCTATATGTCACTTTCCACTGCATACGTAATATAGACACACAGCATGGGCTGCTTCCTACACAGATAAGGCATGGCTCATGTGTGGGCTGCACAAACAGTTCATACTTGGTAAATTGGGAATTTCTAGCTTGTAAAAAAATGTAAGCATTTATCCTGTGAGCCTTCAAGCAGAACAGTGTGTCAGTGTCCCCAGATCTTCCCTCTTATCTGGAGAGTCATGTTTTTAGCCAGGAAATCTGTTGATGTAATTTGTTATCACAAAACAGCAGCCTAATCTTTTCTTCTGTCTGTTCCTTTCTCTGTCACCTTCCCAATATAGATGGTGGGCTTAGAGATCCAAGGCTCGACTCTTCACATGCTTGTGTTTTTCACCGGTAACAAAATCCATCATGAGGCTTTTTATTATGAATACTTGCCTAAGTGCGCCTGATAAAGCCTACACTGATTAACCTATTCACTAGCACAAGTCAAGAGGCTGAAGCAATGAGAACAGAGGCAGCTTGATGTGGATGAAAAATCCATCAAGAGGAATAATACTAATTCATGGGGATGATGACTGGCATTCATTTTTAATTAACTGTCATTTGTCAGCTGTCAGATTTTTTTTACTTTATAGGGACTATTATTACAATAAATCTCTGTCCATTGTAAGGTTTTCTTAAGGTCAGTATGGCTGTGTGTTCCAGTTAACATAACAAGCTTAACCTTTTTTCCAAATTAATAAGCTTGTTTTGATGCATAAGTAATGATACAGTCAGGGCAATTTACTAACAATGAGTGCACTTAGGACTGATCAGAATTATTTGCTGACAAATAAAGACTAGATACTAGAAACGCCAGAATAATGAAGCCAATCACCACCTGTTTGCAAAATGTGAGGCTGTTGTGTGGCAGAAGTGAATTCAGCTTTATTATTGTGCATCTGTGGCTTTCTGAACAAATCATGCTTCAGAGAAGAATTTTTCAAGAAGTACTGGATTTGTTTGTTTCAATGATAAAACATTTTGTCTTTTTTAGATGGTTGCTTTTAAATCATATGTGCTCAGAAGCTCATCCAATTTGGTGCATACACAGTTTATTAGGTGTAGGAGAGCTAAATCTTACTTGCATGGTTATTCTAAAATATAGAAGGGATGCAAGTGCACAAACAGGGGGACTCTCAGAAAATGCATTAAACCTAAAAACATGGCTTAGACAAGCTATGAATCCCAGAATATCTGGCTGCTGGGAATCAATGAACTCCTGTTTTCATACACAGGAATTTTCAAATTCCAGCCTGGCTAGTTAAGATGGCTGAAGATCCTAAACCTGATGGAGGACAAAGTGAAGATGAATATGCTGGTGAAAGACTGAGAAGAAATGAGTTTAGTTAAGTAATTGAGAACAAGCAGGTAAGTTTGTTTTATTGCAGACTTTTGTTTAGACCAGATAATCATTTATATAATGGCCCGGTCTATATTTCCAGCCCCTAAATAAACAGAACAGGAGCAGTAGTAGTGGTAAGGAGCTACAATAAGGTAATTTCTAAAGTTTTTCTATCTATTTGGGACACCATTCTTAAAATATATTAAGAAAAGTACCTAAATTACTTAATGTATCTGGTAAAATATTATTTTTAGAATAGGATTGAATAGCACCTTCAACAGATGAGTCTTGCTGTATCCCACTAAATAGATTTCCATTCACTTCCATCCTGAAGACCCAATTGGAACATATAGAAAAAGGGAAATCCCGCTCTTAGATTCCTTCCATCATGACAAGTATCACTTTTGTAAGATTTTGTCTTTTTATCTTGAGGATAAATAGAGATTGTTGATCTATACTGTAGGAACATAGACAACACTAGAAAACCAGAGAGACCCTTGTCTATTCTATCCAAAAATAAAAAAGGATTTAGATACACTTTATCAATTCCATGGCTTTTCTCTGAAATAACCCAAGAGAACAACCTCAAACTTTGCACTGAAGTTTGTGTATTAAACCATGCTAAAGGTTGTCTGTGTTGTGCACTATGATACTACACATTATGGCACCATGAGATGTCATATATCAACTTTTTAATTAAATATAATTTTATATTTTTTTTAGCTGCTGACGATAGACACAGGGACAACTCAATCACACCAATTAAACTTAGTAAAATCTTCTTTGTGCTTAAGAGAAATAATGTTCTATATGAAGAAGGCTGAGCCCCACTAGGAACAGAAAAGGTTCGTATTTGACAATGGTCATCCTTCTTTGCCACTATTGGAAATGAAAGAGTACCTGGTGATTCCCTCCAGGCTTGGCTTCAAACTAGCCACATATGCCTGTCAGGACAACTCCTATTAATGCCGTGATTTTGCCTATTTTCCATATTAAACAGCAGTGTGTGAAAATGATTACCTCATGTAGCCTCAGGTGCATATAAAGGTCTGTTCCATTTACAATTCCTATTCCAAGCTTTCAGTGAAGAAACACCTGGGTGTGCATTAATTATAAGGTGATGGGCTGTGAAATCCTGCAGAACCCACAGCCTTGACCGCTAATTAGGGGTAGTAAAATGACTTTCTGTTCTTTTCCTTTACAGTTCCAGAAACATTAATAGTTACCAAATAGACCTGATGACTTTCATTGTTTTACATGAAAAAAAGAAACCCACACCTGCTTAATTTACCACCGTGGTTTTTCAGGTATTACACTAAAATGATCCAACATAGCCATTGGTAGACAAAGTTTTCAGAAAAGATAGGGTACCCTTTATTTTATACTTCTGAAACAATTGTTTGTTAACACATCGTGGGAGAAAAGTGTATAAAGTTGTCTTCCACCATTATGGAAGAGGTCATTAGTGTTCTGCAGTTTTAGTAGAATACTAATAACTTTCTGCCATTGTTAATACTATTTTATATTAGCATGGGCTGTGAGCCACAAAGCCATACAGATATTGTTCTATACTGTCAACAAAAAGAATATTAAACAATAGTTTCAGGTAACAATAATTGCAAGGGTATACTAAACATTAGTATATTAGTACATATATAGGAAGTAATCTGTTATTAAAAAAGGCTAAATCAAAGTCCATGATATGTAAGACAGTAAATAAGTAAAAGGGCTGGAAAAAGAGAAGAGGGCCTTATAGGACATACAGCTCCCTGCCCCGAAGAGCTTACAATCTAAGAATTGGGGGAAGTATCACACAATTGGAGGGGGATATAGAATGGTGGGTAAATACTGAGAGTTTTAAAAGACAGAAGAAAACGGGTAGGCAATTTTGGAAAAAAATGAGATGAGAAAGACCATTTCAGGGAGTCGGGGCATCTTTTGAAAAGTCTTGGAGACATGTGTGTGATGAGGTTATGAGTGAAGAAGCTATTAGTAGGTCACTGAATGAGCTAAGAGAGCAACTAAGAGTGTATTTTTCCACTAGGTCAGAAAAGTAAGTGGGAAAAGAGCTGTGGATAGCACAAACGATCAATTCTTCACTTCCAGTGAGCCTATATAGTATTAGATAGTTACTATTTATGTTACAACAGAATCTATGTCACAGTAAAAAGGAAACGGGTTGATAGGTATGTCAGCTACTAAAACAGAACAGAGACTGTCAATTACTTACTTGTAGTGTACATTTCAGCTGTGGTCCTCTTTCTCCAGAGTATCAGAGAAATCTGTAACCAGGCTGACAAGTACAGCAGAAAGTGATCTAATTAAACAGAACAAGAACAGTGCACTGGTTCCACAGCGTGTAGATGATCAGGGCCCCTTTCCTCTAGAACAGCAATTTCCACCAGTTTTGGGTCCAACATGACTTAGAAGAGCAAGTGGCATCATGTCAATGATCTTTTTAGCTGTCTGTATAGGTGAAAATTATAATTTATCACTTCAGTCACTCAAAAGCCACCACCATAACCAGAGTAATTGACATTCTTCTAACTGACCCCCTAATATTAAAATTTACAGGACTTCTCTGAGACCTTTTTATTATTTCAAGAGTTCCTTTAGAATAAATGCTGCTTTAGAATTAGGGGTTTGAACTATTATCTACAACCTAACCATTTAACAGAACATCAGCCAAGTCATCTAAGAATTTGCACTTGTAGCTACACCCTTGCATGAAACATATAATACAGAAGTACAATAAAACCTGTGTGATTTCTTCTTTGGCTTTGTGGCTTCTAACAGGCAGTGGTGGCAGGCATGTGTACATTGTGGGCACCTAGCTTGGCTGTGGTTACCATGTTTTAGAGTTCGCATTGTGGCTGTTGGCAGTGTTGGCAGGTACATGTATGTACTTTGGCCACTGGGCTTGTTGGAAAGGATGAGAATCATGCATGTGCATTGTGACCAAATACAGGCAGTACTGGCAAGCACGTGTACCCTCCTTGGCTGCTGGGATCACTGGGGTTGCCATGATTACAAATTAACCCATGGACATGTCATCACAATGCAATTCCAATGTTGTGGAAGCCAGCACAGAGCAACACAAGAATGGAGATATTTCTGGCAATCAAATATGACTATTTGACTAATTGACTAATAAACTAATTAGTCACTATTTGACTAATAAACTAGCAATTATTTATAGTGAAATTCTGATGATAATAAAAACTTGCTTTCTTCCAAAAGATAATATTACTTTTAATTCTTTAGATTCTGTTTTTTATAAACTTTAGCTGGCAGTATCAGTTGTTGAGTAGGCAACTTATATGGCAACTATGTTTGGTATGTTGTATGTGACCATTTTAAAAATAAATGCTGCTTAGACAAGTTCATTTTTAAAAATATAATTAGAGACACACATTAAACAAGAAAAGACAGCACCATAAATCTTCACAAGGAGAATATTAGTATGCAGAGCTGCTACCATCATACTGTACAGTTATATGAAAACACTGGTCTGCTGTGTGACCAAGCTCATATATCACATCCAGCCCTGAGATGGGAAGAATGTCAGGCACAAAATAGAACTTTGTATCTGAAAAAAACATCTTTTCAATGTGTCTTTTTAGGCCCAACTGTCCCTGTGACAAAAGATTTAGTTCCACTAATTCTACAGAAGCCTGGAGTAGCCCCAATACCCTATTGCAGACAAACTATTCTGTATGCCAAGAAACTGCTCCCATAAATTTATGGTGGCATAGGGCAACATAAAGTACTCCAAGAAAATGTCTTCTCCTTCAAGGCGTTAATAAATGAAGATAAGTGATCTTGACTGAATGAGCAGTGAATCTTTGTTGTCAGTAATAAAACATTTTAATTAGAATTTCTAAAATCATGAAAATTACCGCAAATCAGCCCAACCTTTTGCAGAAAGATTGCAGTCTTTTATGTATTTGTGTAAATCTCACACTAGTCCCCTATGGAAACAACTACAGACTAATATATGGTATTGATGAGTATGTGCATTGTTATGTGGTTTATTATTGACATGGCCAAGCTGCATGTCTGTTAGCTGTATTACTTGGTTCTCTTTGAATGAATGTTCTTCTACTTGAATAAGACTGTCAAAATTTAGACTGCCTTAGATCTTTATTTAGATTTACACTGCTTCTTGAAGATGGATTAGCCCTTGATAATGGCAACTTTGTTGCTATAGAATACATTTGGCCTAAAAGGGGGTGTTTTAATCAGTACACAGAGATGGATTTTCTATTGCAAGTTTGCACTTTATCAAGTGTATCAACACAATAAGTAATCCTGTATACTATTAAAACTGGTGAGCATATTTTAAAGAGTTATTTCTGGGAAAATTTCTCTTTTTATGCATTTCAAAGGTTTTAGTAACTTCATTACAAATCTGTTGTTGATGGCGCACATTGACTTGTGTATTGCATTCACTACACTTCCGTACTTTCTACAGTTATTTGTGCAGTCCCTGCAAGAGTGGCAAATAAAAAGATAAAAAATGGTAATAAACAGAAAATCACACTGACAGGGATACACTGTACACAAACAATGGCTATATAAAAGTGGAATTTGCACTTTTGACAACCCATCTGAGTTAAGGCAATTAATGGAGAAGAAATTATGAATGGTGAGAAGGTTGGAGGAACCTTTGTAACTACACGTTGAAAAAAAATTCTGCTGCCTTAGAAGTACAGTAAGGTGTTGACTCATCAAAGGCTGGGGGAAGACAACCCTGGTGAAAAATTAGGGAATTTAGACTGGGAGGCCTTAAGACACAGCTCCCCACCACGCTAAGACTCTGTCGGCTAGTTCTTTCCAAGTCTGAATCCATATGGATAAAAGGAATACCCCTCTACACCTAAAAGGTAAAATAGCCATCATAAGTAAGCAGCAAAAGTCCTAAGTAAGTTTTAGTGAATCAAAAAAATGTATAGGAGGAAAGAAAAGGTTAAGTCTTGTGTGAGGAAATGTGTTTCTGAAGGTTCATACCCTTAAAGAACACAAGGTACAGGTATATATTATTAGAAAAAGGAGCACAGAACAATTTCTGGAGAAGGCACGAAATAGTTAAAGTTAGGAACATTAAAATACTCTCAGTCTGTGCCATTGTAAAATATTTTTTTCTGTACCTGACCTACAATTACTTTGCGTTAGGTATTCGTTGTTACTGTTAGGAAGGAAGCAAATTTTACTCATTCATCGAATATTATGGTATTCCTGCATTGCCACTTTTGTCACAAAGGAGATGACCCCAAGTCAAAGGGCACGTTTAAGCTTCAGGTATATTTTGATTATCTATTTTTTTTTCTTCTTCTTTTCAATTAAAGCAGAACTAAGCTCACCTCAAATTGCTCCATTTCCAGCACTGACATCTTAATTCAGTCTTTTCCTGTTCAGGTCTTTATTTGTCAAGCCAAGGCTTGGCCTCCTTCAAGCTCCAGGTTTTTCGTATATTCTGTATGCTAATAACAAACTGTTATAGCAAGGGTTCCATCAAATGTTAGAGGCTGGCAGAAGGATAAATAGTAAAGATAGTTCTTGTCTGTGTGGGAACCTAGTTCTCATTTCTCATAACCCAGCTGACATTTTGTTGTGGTCTAAGGTTATTCTCTTTCTTTTGTGAGATAATGAGCCTGATTCATCAAGCAAAATTGGAAGCTCGGTCGCATGAGCATATTTGCAATCTGGAATCGGACACCAAAAACTTATTTGTCAACCAAATTTTAGCTGTCGAGAATACCCTGGTGTATTCTCCCGGCAGTTATCAACTGAAATTATCGCGCACTTCGAGCCGTGAATCTCCAGCAGCTCGGCACTGGTGAGCATGCATTAGTCACTGTTCCCCTATAAAATCATTCTTTCTTGGCACACATCTTTCACTTAGCCCCAAATAAAATATGTTTGCAGTGTTCAAATGTTTAAAACATATATTAGAAAAGAAATAAAAATATTTTTAAATGACATAATATTTTCATGTTCACAAAGAGTTAACTGATTTCAGCTGTTTACATAGGGGCCTACCTAAATGCTTACGATGCCTGACCCGAGGATTCGCCTGGTGATAAATACTTGCGAGTTCCGGGAGGTGAGACCTCTCTTTTGCCAACAGACTAGATCATCCAACCCATTTCTTCATTGCTTCCATATATATATATATATTCGCTGTGTTCTACTAATCTATGTTGCTACATTTCATACTGTGCTTACCATTTAGCACAATAGCTGCTTTTGTTTTTTAAACTTTGAATGTTTCAATGTCCATTCCAATGTCACAATTAAGAAGTCAATGTTAATGCTATGTTGTTGTGTTTGTGCCCATATTGTTTATTTGCATTATTATGTCTCTATCACCACCTTAAAATGTTTGTCCTACATAAATATTTTCTAATCCAGATTTCCACCCTTGATATGTACATATTGCATATTGGTTTAGTAAGTATTTTTTGGATGCAATATTTCTTGAGCCATTTTTAATCATTTGACTTTATATGGAAATGTTTACATGTGTGTGTGCGACTGTGTTTTTTTTTGTCATGTAAATTTAGTGGTGTTTGTGTGGTCCTTATATTTTAATGTGACGTTTTAGCAAATGTGTTTATTTTGAATAAAGTTTTTTCAAATTTTTTTTTTGGGGGGGGGGTTGTTTTTGTGATTTCTTTTACAATCTCCCAGGAACTTATAACCTTGGGTGATCCAACAGACCTCCAATTCACTAAGTCAACTGTGATTGTTTTGAAGCAGTTCCTCTCTCTGAATTGTTGAAAAGACTAAAAACAGCACAATTGTCTCAATAAAACTGTTGTTTAATGCGCATAGTTGTGCGCGAAAGTGAACCTGCTATGTGCGAGTGAACTGTGTTCTATCAGTTGAAAAACGCTCCAGCCACTTTTGCAGAAGAATCCCTATTTGGGAAAGTTTTTCTTTTTAGGTGTATATTGTTTATTTGCCTTCATGTGCATATATGTATGTATGCATTTATATGTGTGTACATATACACATAAAAGAGAAAATATAGGAAGAAATAGGCAAAGAGATTTTTTTTGGCATATTGCTTAACATGCTTCACATTGAAACGATTGCCTATTTCTTCCTATGATTTCTGATGTCATGGGCCTGGCTCCAAGCAACATTCATGGATGATATTGCTTCTGGTTAAAGGAGGAATCCACATTTATATGCTTCCATTACCAAGCTGAGGTGAGTAAGTCAATATATAGTGGGCCAAGGTCCAAAATGCCTTTCAAATCTGCATAAACACCCTGAAATGCTGGAAAATCAAGAAAATATGTTTGTCACAAATTGTATTGGTCCCTCGATGTTTTAGATACTAGTACTATTTGTTTTGTGTAAACACCTAAATAATGCATGCAATCCAGTATTTAAGGAGCAATATTAAGTTAGGCAACAACACAACATCTGTTCCTTTCTAAGAGTGCGAGACCCTGCTTGTGAGCTTGGCAAACAATGTGCTTTGATGTTGTGCTTGGCAAGCTGGACCTCCATCCATTACCATTAGGTGTGTTACAATGAGTATGCAACTCAGCTGGACAACTAATTCACAACCAGTTTGGACAACAAGTGGAAGTGTGCTTGTATACAATAGTGCTAACATCAGGCAGCACAGCACAATGACAACAAACCGATAACACAACTACAAATGAACACAGGAGTTGTGTGGCAGCAAATCAAAATGAGTGCAAATGTCAGACTATTAAAAAAACCCAAAGAAATAAAAACCATGACAATTTATGCATAAAAGGAATATGTGCATAGGACATTCAAATACCAATATGTGGCAATGTGACTTTGAGAATGCGACAAAGGCAATGAGGGGGTTCAAGTAGCAGCTTGTAGTGAAAACCATGCAGACATTTGTACTCAATTTGTGAGTATTTGTGGAAAAAATGACTAAACATTGCTGAAGAATTGCTAAACAACAGAAACCATAATTACAAACCAGCCACAAAAAAATTACAGCAACAGATGAAGCTAACAATAATGAAGATTACAAAAAGTCACATCAATGCATACCATCCAAGCAAACTTACTTCAATTCAACCCTCCCCCCAAACCAGTCCAGTTAAAATAGTAATAATGAAAATGCATACAGTATGTATTTCTAGACATTAAAATGTATTTTGACATACACACACACACAAGTGAAATCACTAAATGTTCCTTGATACATGTATTATAACATCTTTGCCAACAATCCTTTTTGCAAATGTTTGATTTCTCTAAAGCCAAACTAGAATGAAATTTGAATCAGATCCAAATGCTTGGTCATATTTTTTTTTACAGTCATACTATTGTGTGATGACATATTATAAAGTGCTAATTACTATATATGAGGGGTTCTGAGAAGTTCCTGGCTTTGCCCAGAAAGAAGGGAGCCAGAGTTATGAAATATCGTATTTATTCAACATATTCCCCCCTCAGACTGATGCACTTGGTACAGCGTAGTTGCAGCTTTTCTAGACCATTCAAATAAAAGTTATTTTGTTGGGCCGCAAACCAGCTCCCAGCAGAATCTTTGACGTCAGAAATGTCCTCAAAACGTTGCCCCTTCAGGTGTTTCTTTGAATTGGGGAACAGATAGTAGTCTGAAGGGGCCAGGTCAGGTGAGTGGGCGGTGTGGGGTAGACCAATTGGAAACCCAGGGTGGTAAATTTGACAGCCACAATGTTGGACGTGTGCGCAGGTGCATTGTCCTGCAAAAAAAGGATCCCATTGGTCAACTTTCCATGGCGTTTCGTCTTAATTGCCTCCTTCAGCTGGTCCAGGAGGTTAGCATAATGCCATCTTTGTACCAGAAAACGGACGCCATGACTTTTTTGGTGGGTTCGGAACTTCTTCAGCCCCGGCGACCCGCTGTGGCACCGTTCCTTGGTTTCAGGATCATAGATGTTGAGCCAGGTTTCATCCTCAGTCCCTAAGCTAGCCAAAAAGTCCTGTGCAGCTTCACGGCTTTGGATGGTTCAACTCATTCCTTCTTCTGATCACTGTTCAACCATTTCGGCACCCACTTCGCTGAAAGCTTGCGCATGTCTAGGATAGTGGTGATAACAAACCCAACACGCTCCTGTGAGATGTCAAGTATCTGGGCTATCTAGCCACTTTTTTGCGGATATTCACCAGTCCTCAATAATCAGCTCATGGACCGCATCGCAGATTGCCGGGTTAGTTGAGGTTGGGGGGGCGCCCATTGCAATGCTCATGTTGAATGGTGAAAAACCCAGTCCTGAAACGAGATATCCAGGTTTTGACAGTGCTGTAGGAAGGACACTTCTCCCCCAGTGTTTGTGACATCTCAGTGTGAATGCCCTTTGCTGACTTTCCCTGGAGAAACAAAAACTTCATGACGGCCCGTAACTCCAACGATGTGAAACTTACAGCTTCTCACTAAAAGAAAAAAAACACTTTTAAGACCTGATATTTGTACAGTTACATACTAAAATATTAGGCTGTCATATGCCCTTACACTCATTTTTTCTATTTCATCTGAAAGGGGGCAAAGCCAGGAACTTCTCGTGTGCAACATGTACAACAAATGTTACAATAAATGAAGCAATTTGTGAATGAGTATATTGTAACAAATGTAGCACTTACCCAAAAAGAGATGAAGCATTAAAGATTCAAATTGACCTGTAATAGACTGTAGATGCTCCCAGAACAGGGTGCAGATGTGCGCTAATTTAATTGCTATGACCTCACCATTACCAGAGCTTAACAGATCCTCCTGAATCGCCCAGCTGAAAATTATTCGCCTTAATTGGCATTTTTTCAACCCCATTGCTCATTTATCAAAGGACGAATCCGGCTGGCAAGTGAAGGCGGGTATACTAGCACTTGGCTTCGGCTCTGACTCGTGGAAATATGCCTCGTATATTGGCGCGTGTATATGTGGGGGCGAGCTTACGGGAGCTCGCTTGATAAATCAGGGCCAATGAATACGTGCAACACACATACTCAGAAAATAGTGTTTGTATGGCCCAGTTAGGATACTGAAATTGGTGCATTTTTTTTAATACCATCATATCAATGGTATGCAGTTCACTATTTATTTTAGATAATTCATGATTTTCAGTTAAAGGACCCATAAACCAACATTTTACAACTTCCAATAACACGTTTATGCATTAGATTTTTGTTAACATTTCAAGTGAGGAATAGTAGAAGTAAAGATATTCAAAATAAAGGTTGTGTGAAAATATTTTCTATCACACAGCTGACTTCTAATAATATAGTAAAAACCTAGTTTGATTTTTTTGGCCTTTATTTTCCTAAGAGGTTGACTAAAAGGTTACACAGCAAAATTACATATGTCAAATACATAAATTGCAGCATGGGTTTAGGTAATATTACACAGTTATGACATTTACTGAATAATTCTTTCAAGTCAATTGTATCTTAAAATAAAGTTAACTTTTTTTACGTCTTGTAAAACTAAAAGGAAATAATGATTTTTTTCAACCATGTACTAGATGTATCACCTGCAAAAATCTGGCCAGATGCAGACCATTAATGAAAAATAATCCAAGTTTCCATAACTTTAATGTTTATAAGAATACATTTTTTTCATATCACAGCAACAGTTTTTTTTAAGCTGTACTTTTCATTAAAATGAATTCTTGAGCTTCAGGCAAGTGACTTGAGTTAAGAAGTTTGTCTGCTGCAGGCATGAGAAAGCATGTTCATAGTCCCCTTTACTAATTATTAGACTACAGCATAGTAGTGCAATACACATTTGCAATAATAGTCGTTGGAAAGGATCTTTCACGATTAGCACTGCACAATGCATGAACGAGTGCTGTACATACAGCACCGTCCTGCTCTATGCAGAGGGGAGGGGGAGAGCAAACGGAGCGGCACCCTGCTGTGCACTCTCCCCTTTCCTTGCATTAGGAACGTTCGTCGTCCATTGTACATGGATCCGCCAGGACGGTCGTTCAAATGATGGATGACTGGCACTGTACACACGCCAGATTCTCGCCCGATACCGGCCCTGAGCCAATTATCGGGCAAGAACCATTGGACGTGTATCCAGCTTAACTTTGTAGTCATTTTTAAGGTACAAAGTTAAAAGAGGGATCTGTGTCAGACTATTGTAAAGAAAGCCAAGTACTGTACAGACATCAGGATTTAAATGATTGCATTATTTATAAGCCAACATGAGTGTAAGAAATAGATTCTGACCCTGAGCAAAGATCGAGGTGCCCTACTGAGAAAAAAGCATATAAAGGCACAGGCAGGGAAAGTAGTATGATCTCCTTCTAGGTAATAAATGTATCTCTAAATACCTTCTAGGTAATGCTTTTTTAATGCATATTAATTAGCACACATGTATTTAACATACAATTATATATCTCATGTACACCAAAAGTGTGCACATGTAGTTGCCACAGAAGTCAATTTGGTTTACAAATGTTTCTTGGGTCTATTATATGAAAATTTAATAATACAACCATTTGAAACTGATTTTTTATGCCTAACCATGCACATAAAATCTTAATTTTGGAAATAATCATTTTATACAGGGTATACCCATCACACTGGTACCTCAGAGCTTTATTGATCAAGCGAGAACACAGCACAAGGTTGTTCATTTTAGACTTTTAGACTCTTATTGATGGTCCATATGAGCCAACTGAAAAAAACAAACAAAACAAAAACAGGGAATGGGAGATAAGGGGAACTAGTCTTTTTCTGATGATTCAATTTAAAAGGGACAACAGCTGATAGATCTATGAATGTGGTAAATGAAGAACATCACAGTGTTCAAGAACTGAAGGAAGTCAGATGCCCCAGCTGCACCTCCCCATACTAAGGACTTCCGTGGAAGTGGCACTGGAATCCAAGAGGAGAGGCACAGCAAAAGAAAAGTTAATTACAGATAGTCCATGGGTTACATACGAGATAGGGACTGTATGTTTGTTCTTATGTTGAATTAGTATGTAAGTCGGAACAGGTACATTATTTTAATAAATGCAATTAGGACAGATGTTTGTCTCAACATATTATTAGGCAGCATGGTGTCAATTACTGTAAAAAATCCTCACTGTGAGCTAATAACAATCAAAGCAAATAAAAAAAAAATTATGAAGCCTGGATATTCATTACCTTCTTCTGGAGAAAGCTGTGCTTTGATATGCAAAAAGAAACAACTGCACAGTTTGTCTTGGTCATTAAAGAGTTACAAAAGCTTTCAGAAAAGCTCAGTCTCAGCTATGTTTAGTAAAAGATTTCTTCTGCAAGTAATGCAAACCGCCTCCCTCCAAGCCTCTGTCCTGCACACAAGCGAGAAGGGAAGCCCCATTCGTATCCAGGAGTACAATTCATATCTATTTAAATGATCTAGTAATTAATTTCTAGTAAGAGAAAAATTTTAATCAAAGATAGCAAATGATTAGTCTAAAAATGTTCATTTTATTAACACTAAACACAATATAAATATTTGAGTATAAGTATCTACATTTCAGCCTAATTTATGCACTTCTTTACACAGGCTGCTTCCTTACAATATTTTCAAATTAATTTTATGAGTATATAACACACAGTATACAAAACAAATTGAATTGACATTCAATTGGACAGGCATCAACACATTTTTCATGTCTCCAGAAGTAAATAATAGCAGTATTTTAGACACAAACATGTTCATTGTGTACAGACGTTCAAATAAATCAAGTACAAGATGAGCCATAAATTTCTACGGAGAATATCATATGACCAACATCAGGGGTGAAATACTGAAAAGAAACTTATCAACTCATGTATATGTCATTCTAAATTGCTGCAAAACTCTATAATCTAAACAGGCTTTTTAAACTTAAGATAATATATGATAACAGTACAATACATCATTTATAATGCTAATTGGCATCCAAAAAAATCTGCAACCAGCTGGGATATTCTACCCTAAAATGTAAAATTTCTTTTCTTTGCAGCAAAGCTCTTTTGTAGGCAGAATTTTTAATTTAGGCATACATAACAGGCTGGCGGGGCTGCATTATTTCTGATTACAGAACCAAAACAGATCACAAGATTACAGTAATAGGGACACTTCCTACCTAACATTTGCATTTGGGAAGCATCCTAGCATGACTGTTTTATTATCTACAGAACATAAATGGGTAAACTGTTCAAATGAAGCTTGCTAAAATCCTTTAAGTGTTGACTCTTTGTGCCTTTATTTCCAACAAAATGGTATTCATTATTATTCATGTAGCTGTTTGATTAGTGGTCATATTGTTTTAATCAGTGATGGAAGTCACAAAGAAGTAGATGTTCTGCATGAAATACCGGACTTTGTGTTATACTTTATCTTAGTATGGGGCTGAAATACATCATAAAAGGTTGGTGCTGCTGACCTAGGCACTTGTCACAATGGACAATTTGTATTCAAAAATTTCATTTAACCAAAATGATATATTTCTGCAAAGATAAAGGAAAGACACAGACTACACTATGCTCTGACATAAATTACACCAACCTTGGCCACATCTGTGTCTGACTTTCTCCTGCAATTTGTATTTTCTGGATTTCTACTGCAGAGGTCAGACTTATGTCAATATCTGTATTTTATTCTGTAATCTTTTTATGTGTAGGTATAAAAATTCACTAGAGGAATGTATAATTTTTGCCTGTTTGTAAATCCTTCCTAAGACCTAGCCATGAGTATCTGTTACAGTTTCGGGCAGCAAGTTCACATAAAAGACAAAGCAAAATTGGAAAGCGTTCAGAGAGGGGCAGCAAAATTAATTACAGTATTGGATGGTTTTAGTTAGAGGGATAAGCTTGTAAATGTATATTTGTTATATTCACAATCTTTTCATTCATTTAAATCTATTTTATTCAATGGGTGGCAAGCTGGTCTACGGCAAACGGGAAGAAAGGTCTTTCAGAAAAGTAAAGGGCAACTAAACAAAAATAGTTTATAGGTTATTATAATATAGTATAGATTTGCCTTCACTATATTTTTTTAAAATTAAATTATAAAATATGTTTTGATGATTAGAGTCAATGATAGGAAAAATGAAGATGAGCCAGTGTCAGTGTCAGATAAGCCAGTGTTCAATAACAACCAGGTCCTCAATCAGGTTTACAAAAGTCAAGGTAACACAAGGGTTTTTTTGATTGTTTATTCTAACCTATAGTCATTGCAACCTGTAGATATGACTTATGTGTAGATAAGATTTTTTTGTTTTACTTATAGTCTCCCCAGCCCTAGTGTGTTTGCAGGTCCTAAAAATTCAGTCAAAAGTGTTAACACTTTCCTGGCTTATGATAGCACTCCAATAACTACCCAGCTACAGCTAGACCTGAAACTTGCAGCTAGGACAATACCTACAGTGGATGCTGGTTGAATAGAAGAGTATAGATTAATTAGGAGTTGAAAATAAAAAATAGACTGCTTTAATTAAGTGCTTTTTGTTATTTGACGATCTTATTCAAATGTATGGTGGTATTTTCTGGAAAACAGACAGTTCTTAGGGGTTTCCTGAAGCTTTACATGTCTTAATAATGTAATTTCTTGTTGATGGTTGATAGCAAACACACCAAGGGTCAGTTCTTTGAAGTTTGCCAAATCTGTCTGAACTTAAGATGGCTAAAGTACATAGCAGACAGTATGCCAATTGGCTAGTGACTGACCCGGACAAGTGCCAGTGCAGGCAACATCCCCACTATTCGGAAAGTAGTTGGGAAGCTAGACAACTAGCTAGGATCTGGTAAAACTAATATAATATAATAAACTATGCCAAGTGCTTTTAGATTTTCTTGAATGCACTTAGCTTTTATAATCATTATTTTTTTAACATTGTAACATGTTACTGTGCATATGTCTACCTAGCTATATACATTTTTACAGAAGGTGCCATTTTCAACTTCCAAAATGCCCTAAACCTGATTTGTAAAATTTCATAAGAGTATGTTTTCTGGTTTCTGTGTTCTTGAACACACATGCAGTGAAAACCAGAAGCACATGGAGTACGCCACACTGCGCTGCAATAAATAAAATTAATTTATGTGTATTGGCTTACTGACTAGTGCAACGTTTAACTGCAGTAATTCCAATACTTCCAGAACAGCACTAACAATTCAATTTTCTGCTTCAATTTGCAATTAAATCTGAAACATGGGGGCTGTCATTGCCATCCTCATCCTCATAAAGTGGTGGTGCTCACTAGGTTTTAAAGTCACTGACTTGGAACAAGCATGCTTTTTACAGGTCAGTGATTGAAAGTAATGAAGCCAATTTGCTGGCATGAAAACCACAAAAACAGCATTTTTTGAATAGAGATCTCAGCAAATCTTTGGGTTTTGGTCTGCATTTAAGTTTTTAAAAGTTTTAAAAAGTAACTTAAGACCAACCAAAAACAATTAAGCATTATATTACCTAGTGAATGATTATGCTATGTGGGCCTACTTTTGTTTCACAGCTATACCATGAATGTCAGGGCTGATTTATAGGACAAACTGGGCCCAGTTTTCAGTTTTGTACTCTACCAAAAGTTTATTGTTCCACATTGAAGTCAAAAGATGACTGTGGCAATGTTCCACACACCAGATAACCCTCCCCCCCATCACCAAACGTCCACCCACCCCAGACCTAATAAATACACAACACAAATTATTGTTTAACTACCCACAGGCCTTTTATTACAAATTCTAATATATAATATTTTATTAACAGCAGCAATAATCATTACCAGCATTACCATGTTATTAGCATACCCCAAACCAGTAAAACTTTAGTTGCCAGTCCTTGAAGACCTCCCCCACTAACACTTGGGATCTGCACCACTATGACATTAATTGCTCCCAGCCACCTCATCACCCAGCTCAGGAAGGATATTACAACTACTTCCAGCCTAACCAACACCACATAACACCTCTCACAAACCATTCAGGATACACCACACCAACGTGGATCTCCCTACCCCACGGAACACCACCACCAAAGACACACTTCCCTTGAGGACCTCAGCGCCACACCAACCAAATCACATTGAACAAAAAATGTCTTTTATTTGGGCAGAGGCGTGGGAAACCATTTTCCCCTACTCCTGTCCAACCAACAATTGCCCACTCCTCTTTTGTTTCCACGTTATATATTTTTAACCCCACTTCTAACTTCTATTATTCTACCACTCCCCCTACTTTGACCTCTGTCTAACCCTGCAGCCAAAATGAACCTTTTCCTTGTCTGCTCCCTGTCCCTCCAGTCATGCAGGCCTTCCCCCCATCTCCCTGAGAGCTTTATCTCAAGGTCTGACTTACACAGGCGTGTGTACACTCCCTAAGAATTCGACAGCATTTGGGGCTGGGGATTCAGAGGAGTACCATGTGCCCTCAGATCACTTAAATTGGGGCCCTGGTGATGGAAAAGGTGCCAAGATAGACATACATCTTGGCTGTGATGTTGCTTTGCAGCACCCCTGTTACTTTGCAAAGTAAACATTGGATTCAAAGCATTTTGACTACATTTCCTTAAGTAGGGAAGACACAAAATACTACAGAACATGAAGGAGTAAATTATTATAAAACAATTATTTTTTTCTACACAGGGACATAAATTATTTTCAAATTTTTTATACTTGAGGAATTAAATGGACCAGGAAATTGTTAAAAAAATGTGGCTTTAAAATCTTGAACTAAACTACTCAGCATAAATCTATAACTTATTCTGAACTTTTACTTTGTGTTGTTTACATTTTTGTGGGGTAGGGAGGTTGAGAAATCTTTAGGGTGAATTTTTAACACTTCTGAAAATTTGTAAAAACATCAATTTAAACCTCCTACTTTTCTGTGAAGGGGTTTTGTTTAATAGTTTACGAAATTCAAACTGGTGAATTCTAAAATAGAAAAAAAAAAGTCTTAGAAAAACCTAATGTAACAAAAACACTAATGTAAACATATGGCTAACGTTCTAACGTGCCTTTGGTAGAGTTAAACTGCTGTAAAATGAGTGACAAAAGTGGTAGGCTATCAGGACCAAAGAGGAAATTGTGTTCTAGTAGAAAATCAAAAGTTCATTTCCAGCTAGAGTAGTCATCTGTTGGCAATTTTAGACCACCTGGAGTGCACAGGACTTGTCTCTGCTTTCTGTTCATTTACTTTTCATATACTCATTTTCTGCAGCTTTATTTTTTAAACGTACAATAGAGAAAAAAAGGCATAAATAAAGAATCACCAACAGAGATGTGTAAACCTAATATAATATGCTCTACCTTCAATTTACTCAATTTGACTGTACAATATATCTGTGCCATCAGCCATGAATATTTCCTCTTTAGGCTTTTATGGCTATTATAAAGATGTATGATAGGTAGGAGCTAGCAAAAATACACAAAGGTAAAGTTTTTTTTTGGTTTGCTGAAGCAGGAATCCTGTGATTGCTCTTATTGAAAAGCTTCAGAGGATGAAGTTACAACTTGTATTTGGAGCTGTACCAGATAGTAAATATACAGCCCCTGTGGCATGTATTATATCTATTACTCATACCTCTGTGTAATCTGTGACAACTTAGCATGGGAGAACTGGTGATGGTTCCATGAGTGATGGATCTAATCAGTCTTGATGATAATGGTTTGCTTCTCAAGGTCTGAAACATTTCTGAAGTGCAGAAGTTTTGTGTGTTTGAGTATAGAAAATGCAGTCCGCTGCATTTATAGGTAAGGATACATAAGTATAAACCTCCTGCTGGAGATATAAAAGAGTACATAACATTTGCATTTTTTATTTACTACTTAGCTTAAAATTTCAGTTATTTACAACTAAAAACAAAGCAAATATATAAGCAAGCAGATTATAGCTTGAATTGTCAATCATAAAAATACCTGAGATAAATTTTACAATTGCTTTGACAAGTGGCTATGGGATATGGTGTGTGCCCTTAAAGAGGAAGTAAACCCCAAAACTACCCAAAACAAAAAAAATACATTTACCTTCAATCCCGTAGAGCAGTCGATCCGTCTGGAGGTTTCTTCCAACTGATCCCACGTCGTCCCGGTATCTGTCTTCTGGCTGGCGCGCTAGGCGGTGCCATCTTCTGGGTTCTTCTTTCTACGTCACCCGACACAGGTGCAAGATTGAAAAAAAGGGCTCCTTCTGCCCAAGCCTGAGATGCTCGGACATGCGCAGAAGGAGCACCCAAGAGCGTCCCAGGATTTTGCGCTCCCATTCATTCTCGATCACCGAGGCTATCAAGAATTAAGGAGGTGGTGCTGCACCTTTTTTTTGGGTGTTGCACTAAAAAAAAACACAAACAGAATTTTTACTTTACATAAAAGAGTTGTCTACCCTTTTATATAAAGTGAAAATTCTGAGTTTAGGTACGCTTTAAGTTAAAGATGCTCTTTCACTTTGAGCATTTAGGTTTTTTGTTTTTTTTATTTCTCATTTCCTTTATACCCTTGGTGTTTTTGATTTATCAAATTAATTATCATGATTTGAGAACAACCAATTTTTTACCTTTGCAGATCACAGGATTTCCAATTATCTTGTATCTACAAACTCCATTGATGAAGTACATGAACCCTTGCCTGGGCTGGCCATTTCATATGACATCTTTTAGTGTTGAGACTCAGTTGAGGGTATTTAGCTCTGTTGCATTTCAGCTGTCTCATTTTCTTTATCTGACCAAGAAAAAAGGTAGACATAATTAAACACGCCATCAAATTAGAATGCACCATCAATAATTCCTTGTTTTTAAATGCCACCTTGCTTAGACTCATCCTCATTATCAAGTGAATCACGTGTCCAGGATTTTAACAGAATGTCATATTTGTGTAGACATTGGGTTCATTTTACTAACAGAATTTGTTTCTGTTTAGCTAGCAAATTGAATTGTTACTTTGCAAGGGAATTAGAGGAGCAGTGCTGACTGCAGCTATCCAATCATTTTCATGTTCTTGTACATGATTGGGCTTCGTTGGGAATTTTCAACAAATTCACTAAGCTAAGTAAAATATTCCTTGCAAAGTAACTTTTGAAGGTCATTCAACACATCTAAAATATAATGTGTAACAATTTAGCTACCAAGGATGATGAATACATGTTTCTGATGTGAATTTTTAGGTATACATTTAAGTGTATTTTTTTGAAAACATCAAGAGGTGGCAATGTTTCAGAGGAAAATAGTTTTTTCTTAATATCCAGATTTCCATTTTGCACAGTAATATTTTTTCTATAGAAATACATATGTGAAATTTAAAAATGATCCTCTGTGCACAGAAGGGTTATTCATTTACAAGTTTCATTCCTTTACACTTATTTGTTTTGGTTGGTTCCACTATACAAAAAATTAGTGATCTGGAAGGAATATGTTAGTCTTGGCTTGGAGAAAGAGTCTTCAATAGGCTTTGTTTGCTCTGGCAGCCTCCCTAGCCTTCCATCTGTTTCTCATGTTTATGCTGCAGAATGTTTTGATGGACATGTATCCTGTGGACACGTGCTTCGGCCAGCCTGGCCTGATAATAAGGCATCGAATGATGCCATAGACCATGTAGGGATCTGGGTGTGACTTTTCTATGAGAAACATCATGTTCTATTCAAACATGGATTCCAGAAGTATCATACTTGTATTACTAGAAATTCTTGTAATGCAATCCTAGCAAGTCTTAGAAAGCATTCTTCAGACTTTCATCTTTTGATATATTTTTTTCTAAGGTTTCTTTAAAACATCAACGATTTCAGGCCAGCTAAAATACAATTGTATACAAAAAAGCAAATGTTTTATTGAGGTTCATAGATCAATGTGTTATAACTATTGGCATAAATAATGTACGTGTACATCTCATAAGTACCACGGGCATCATTTGTGTCTGTTTGTGTTCGTGATCACGTTTGCAAAATTCATATGTTTTGTTATCTGTTATCATTATATACCTGTTTGTTCTTTAAAATTAAACGAATACAAATATTCAGTGATATTTTTGTTCTTACTCAAAGAGGAACCTTACTCGTTGGTGGGTGGTGAGCTTCTATACATACTTGCCAATTTATGGCACAGACTTACCTATGTGCAGCTGCTAGATGATAGATCCAGGACCTGACATCACTACATCCTCAAAAGATGCCATTTTTGTCACTGGAAAAAATTAAATGAATGTCATAGAATGTCTCTTTTGTCAGATAGCTCTACCTTCTGGGGACTTGTTTTTTGAAATTAAACTAAAAATACATGTTTTTTAGGTAGATGTGTTAGCAGTCTATATATAAAGGAGTAAATCTCATATTCACCAAAACATTTCCTGGTGGAGAATGAAATACTACCATTAAAACACATGGGCCTGGAAGATTCTCCCGCAGGGAATGTTTAGGCAAATGTCAAATTTACATGCTTTGAATCAATTTTTACCCACTATACCTTTTTAAATTGAAGTAAATGTAAAAAAAGTGTAAGTTTTGGGTATAAGTTGGGTAAATCAAGAAGTTTATAAATATACTCCTATGTTAACCATAAAACAGGTTGAAAGCTCATTTCATTATCAATGAATGGAAAGAAAGAGTTTGTCATCCCCAGTTTGCTCAACAAATGTTCCCTGATGTAGAATGGGGCAAAAAAATTGAGATGATTTATCTAAACCTCACATTTCTTAGGACTTATACCCTTTCTCCCCCATGACGTAACGGTCGGTTTATGTTTTACTTTTTTTGTCTAACATCCATAAACTATTGTTCTTTATTAATGTTTAATACTATGGGTTGACAACAATACTCTTCTCTTGGATAGAAGACTATTAACCCCCCTTATCTAATAGGTTTGTGGACTCCTGTTACTGATACTGCTCACAATGAATAATCCCAGGGTATAAGATTTGGTGGTGGTGGGGGGGGGGGGGTATTTTGATATATATTGAGCCTTATTTAATAATACTGTCCAAGACTGGAGAACATGAGTTTTCAAACCAACCTGGACAACCCAAAATGGATTTACTAAAAATAATTTGCTATTATTTGGCAAAGGTTTTCAATACTACACCAGACCCATTCCAAGTTTTCTGAATAACCCAGATTCTCCTATAATAGTATATCTTCACCAGTTTCGGACAATTTTGATAAATCAGGCCCATTTTGAGGGGTTAGCTTCAAATACAATTATTTTACAGACATGTTTCAGACTTCGTTTGGGATTTGGGTTTCTTCCACCCACTACTCTACTTTACCACTCTGCCCAATGCATAAGAAACTGCAGGATGTCAGATAAATTTTTTTTCCTGGCTGATGGACATCTAGCATCAGATAGCTCTTTCTTCCTCATGTGACTGGCTTGCCCCATTCATCCATTGGCTTTTAGTGCTTTAATTCACGAATGCTCAGCTTCACATTTGGGAGACTCTTAGGCACAGTGCTGTGATGTCATCAGGAAGCAATGTACAGCACCGAGATGGCTCCTCTTACCTCCCATAATCTTTATTCTTTGCACAGCAAAGCTTGAAGACAAAGTGATTATGTCAATCTGTCTAAAATAGGATATGTACTTTTATAATAAAAAAATCATTAGCATGTTCAGATGGAGGAAATAAGAAACCAATGAAGGCAAAATATTTGCAGATTAAACTACAGCTTTAAGCATTATACAGAAATCAGAACTAGTTTATTTACAAACCAGCATACTTTGCTGGTAATAATAATTATAACAATAACAGTAATTCTAACATTCTCCCTGTATAATATCAGTGCAGCGTGAAGTGCATCAATACAATAGGCTTTTGTGAAGGAAAAGAAAAAGCAAGATAAATAATATAGAACGTTTCTGCCAGCTATTGTCTAGAATAGTAGGAAACAATTATAAAATGTATATTATGAGAACAAGAATGAGTTTGTATAGCCTGCCATAGTATGGATCTGTGAAATCATAGCTGGTGCCAATCACGATGCAATTTCACTCTGTAAATGAGCAGATGATGCAAAAGCAATTTTAGCAGTACATCATTTTTTTTTTAACATTTCCTATGCTGTTACATTTTAATTTCAGTTTCCTACTTGCACTTTTACAAGTACCAAATATACAAGAAGGATAAAAAAGTCACAGAATTCTAAAATTTTAGGGAGCTCAGTAAAGTAGTTTTAAGAGGCAAGTGAAGGCAAGTGAAGAAGTGTTAATGTGCTGCGTTTTGGCCACTTGCATATTGAGCATAATTTCATTTTGTGCTCGTGCCAAGGTGAGGTTTGCTGGATGTTGGCATAACCTAAGCCAAAATGAAGTACACTAATTAATGTTTTACTAACAGAAAAACACAACCACTGCTATGAAGAATAATTTTCATTACCGTAAACTACATGTTCATGCTTGTTTTCATTTTAAAATGAATATAAAAAATTACTGAAGAATCCTTAAATATTCCTAAATCCTACTGTTACAATCTTTATTTTTAGCTCGAACAAACGGCTAAAAAAGTGTTAGGAGGTACTTTTTTTTGGTAGAAAAGTCATTGTTTAGTATTTCTCCTCCAACACAAACTCCTTCCCTTTTCTCTCAGCAATTTATTAGTGTAGTGCCTGATGCGCACAGTTCAGTTTACATTCTTAATCTACTTTGGGCATCTGTATAATGCCAAGAATGGAGCCCAGTACCCAAGATATGTAAGTCCAGCACGTATGAGTTCTTCAGACAGGTATTTATTAGCATTCATAAAGTAGTCCTCTTGTACACTGGAAAATACAGGTTTAACTAGTACAGGGAGGCATGAGTATAAGCCTGAGTTAGCAACTGTATAGGACTGAAATTTGGACCAATAAATAAATATCAGATTGTGTGCAATATGTGACTTTTCATTAATTTTCCTGAAAATATAGAAAAAGAATACATTTGAAAGCAGTTTGGTTTTAGCCACCAATACCATAACTGAAAAGCCAGTAAAGAGAGAACATTGCAAGCCTCTAGGAAGATTTAACCGGATGGTCTCCTCGCATTAGCTACAGGACAGTTATGTATATGCATGTACAGAACAAAGTAGAAATGTCTGTCATTACACAACTTTCTTAAACGTAAATATAATGGGTCTAATTCACAAATAGTAAATTAAAAAAAAACTCAAATTTGATGTTGCAAATGTTCAATTTATTTTACACTACAGTTTAATATAAAGTAATATTATTTGCCCTGCTGTCCTTTTTGTAGGATCTTCTGAGGGAAGCTCAAAACAATGTGCTTGTAATTAAGCCTTGAAATGCAAACATTGGAATATTTGTCATGTCCAGGATTTGTTTTTTTAATTAAATTGACCATTGCCTTGGTAGAGGACCACCAGGAACTTAATTATACCTGTGCTGAAGTGATGCATGGTATAATTTATTCACATACTTTTTTTCATAAGTAGAGTGCAGATGGCTGTATGATGTACCTATATTTCCTGTGGATGGACTCAATGTTGTCTGCTTTCTAATTTAAAGAACAACCTTCAAATCCCCAACCAACCCTATTCTTTGGTTAGCTTTCCTTTGCTCCACCAACACTCTGTCCATCATGGAAATAAAAAGAAATTACCTTGTACTTCTTGGTATAGATAAGCAAGTGACATACTTCATGCAATAGTGCTGGGACAGTCATGGTAATGCATGGAGAGCCCATAGCCCTGTGTAAGCTACAGCATTGGAAAATCAGCCCACACCAAACCTTCACTTCTGGCACCTGAAACAATTGTAAGGGGTTCAAGTGGCGTTGAATCCTCTTGAAGTCTATAAGAGACAAATCTTCCACTTACAGGATTACATATGTAAGCAGAACCAGATGCAACATTTTCCAAGAACATTCACACAAAAGAGAAACAGAAAGCAGTCTTAGAACTTTGGATCCTAGGAGAAAATAGCATGTGGGTATTCTTTTAGAAGAGAATGTTCCCCTAAGAACATTTGTTCAGAAGGAATAAAACGCTAAGAACATTTAATCCTAACAGAAAATAGCCTAAGAACATTCAGTTAAAAGAGAAAATCCTTTATAATTCAACTGTTTGTATTTTTGTTTAAGATTGTGTCAATAGTGAACACGAAACAGGGGGATTGTACCTGAACCTCATGATTAATCCAGTTTTACCAGCTAACCAGAGAAAGTCAACCCCTTATATTCTAGCAGCAGGTCTTACAGCATTATCGAACCCTTTTCCACAATCTCATTATCCCTGTCCCCTGTAGGGCTTTAGTCTGACACCAGTGCTCATCAGATGCCAGTCTCTCAAAGATCTGGTCAGCCAAACAAGATATCCAAGGGTAAAGAAAAAGCAGAGTTGGGGTCACGGACAAAGGTTGTTCCAGGCAGTACACAATCACAAAGTCAGCTACAATAAATCCAGCAGATAAACACAACAGCAGTAGGTCAGCCCAGCCTAACCCCACCAAAGGCAACTGATGGCTCTGGGCAGAAAAGCTATAAAGTCCTAGCAAATTGGCAGGTTGAAGCCAGGGACTAATCTGCTTCTAAAATCCCCTTCAGCTGTGCACAACCTCAGAGTATGTGCTGGGGATGTCGAGAAGGTACATCTCAGGCTGCATTGGTAAATAGAAGCAAGATATGCTGCAAGCTGCTGAACAGGGGGCAGTCAACTAATTCCTTGATACCCTTGCTGCTGGTGACCACCGGGGACTATAAACAAGGGGTGATATACTGCGGTGGCGCACAACTCTGGATCAGCCAGATAAGCATCTCATACCGGCCCTTTTGTATTAATTGGATTAAGGCTAGACACAGACTTGCCTAGGGATCAAGTGATTCCAAGCAACTCCTGGTGACTTGCACCTTGCCGGATACTTGGTCACTTGCACTGCAGCCTTGGTATTAAAGATACAGCATCTATATATTTGCTAGCTCTTTATGTGGCTGCTACGGGTAGAGAGTATTTGTTGTACCTTCCCTTGAGGCAGCATTGGTATTAGGAAGAGGTAACTACAAGCTCATTGCCGGGCTGAACATAGCCAAAGTCTTTTCTAACCTAAAGGCTTAACATCAAATGTGGGCATTAGCTTGGACTGTCTATGTGCAAATGCAGCCTGCCTTGGAAAGTTCATATCTCAAAACTGATCCAAATCCATCCATCGGGGCATTTTAATATTTACATGAATCCACGCAGGAGCCAGCCCACTGCTTACATCAGGCTTCCATGTTATCAGAACATTACATACACCACCTTGCTGCCTCCCAGCTATAATCTGCAATGACATTGAGGAGTGTTTTACATAATGAAAGCCAACAATAAACCTTTACATATCAAAAAGCATTCTATGTTGGCAAGCTCCTAGGTCCTTACCAGGTAAAGATATAGAAAATGTGTTTTTACAAATATGGACTTGAGTTTAATAGATCCTTTCTGCCAATTGTTTTAGAAATGTAGCACAAAGATCCAAAAAGCTATGCTCTCTAAATAAACTTGCCAATGGATTTATATAGCCAGCTGTTTTGGAAAAACAAGCTTACTCCCCTACAAATAAAGCAACCTTTAGCTCTTTCTTCAGATTTGTAGAGTAGGTTATACACACTTATGTGAAAGAATTGGTCTTGAGTAGAAGATTTTGTGGTTTCTCATTTGCTTACCGCTTCTAATCCATAATAATGAACCTAAATTTCTTCACTGGTATAAATCATAATTTTGTATTTTATATGTGGATCTGAAAAAGAGCTGTGTTCTTGTTTAAAACTAAATAAAATTAGATTGATGTACTGTGTTGACTAATGCGTTTAGGTAAAACTTATAATTAGACTTAAAAGTGAATAAACTATTTATATTGTTATAATTATTATCATTGTGTTTTTTTTTTTGCTTATCTACTGACAAGAAAAAAAGGTGATTGTAGAATATTGCATTGGATTGCTTTTCTTGTGTGTATGTCTCTTGTACTTGTTTGGTATTAGGCCGGCATGTGACTGGAGAAATTAGCTGGAATAATTAAAGACATCAGTGCTCAGACTTTAGTGTATGCCAGAGGCAGCCATAATTCACAGCCGGGCAGGAAATGCTTTTTAATCCTACAATTCCTGTTGATGTGCTCCGAGAACTGATTTATCAAGCAAAACCTTCACAAAGATCGTGTGAAAAGCGATATAACACTGCAGTTCTTTCATCCACTGTAGTTCTATGCCATTGCCTGTGTATTGTTTCAGAACTCAGCACAGTCACCACAGGGCGTTACTTGCTGGCATGAAGGGGGACTGTGGGCTGAAAAGGACCCAGTACGAGGTGCCCATACCTTATGCCCTTCACTGAATGCATTTAGGGAGTTCAATAGAATTTATGACCTGTAAGGCACACTGGTTCATTTGTTCTTCTGTCACTTGCAGACTACATCTCCTTGGGTGTCCCATACAGCCAAATCCTACTGTTTCTATCCTGCCTTTGTACTACTAATTAGCTGTTACCCCCATCTACTTAAAGGATTGATGTCTGTTTAGTTAAAAAAATACAAATTAACCATTTTATTGAAGGATGAGTTAAAGCAGCTAAACTGATTTAATCAGTGCTACATGAAATGCTGCAAACCGATCCAGTTGTGTTTGTTGCAGTCTGTAGGCGTGGATTTTTTTGCCATTTTCTGTATTTCCATTTTAGTATTTTTGTCATTGATAGACGGTATCATAACTTTGTTTTTGTGCACAGTATTTTTGGAATATTACCTTAAGCGTTAGGTTTTGGTCATGCTTGGGGCTTAAAATGAACCTGTACTATGCACTTTGAGGACAAAGGAGGGTGCATAAGACAGACATGCTTACCTTCTATGCATCACTAGCAGCCCTTTCAGGTCAAACTAACCAGAGAAGTCAGACAGCTCATGTAATGCACCAGCTGAGATTGTGAAGACGGTAAAAGTCAAAAGTAAATAGCGGATAAAATACAATTGTAAGAATGAAGATTCAACCTAGAGCAAGATACACAGGTGGTCAAAAGAGCAATGAGTGGTGCAGAATATCATGACAGTTCACTTGCACAGAAAAAGCCATTTTTTATTATTATTACACATTATTTATATAGCGCCGACATATTACACAGTGCTTTACAAAGCCCATAGCCATGTCACTAGCTGTGCTCAAAGGGGTTCACAATCTAATGTCTATACCATAGACATATGTCTTTAATACAGTCTAAAGACAATCTTGGGGGGAAGACAATTATTTAATTGCATGTTTTTGGAATGTGGGAGGAAACCCAAAATAAGGAATGCTGTTAAGATTGATGGTCCATGATTATTGGTGAGGTCAAAGTCATGTAACACAACAGGACTTTAGCGTCAGACACCAAGAACTGTGCACTGATGGTGTTCAGCATGAAGGTCTTGGTACAGATTATTATTATTATTATTATTATTATTATTAATAAACAGGATTTATATAGCGCCAACAAATTACGCAGCGCTGTACATTAGATAAAAGCAAATAGTAAAGCTACCTACACATGCCCAACGGTTCTCGCCCGATAATCGTCTCAGGGCCGATATCGGGCGAGAATCTGGCATGTGTACAGTGCCAGTCATCCATCGCCCCAACGACCGTCCTGGCGGATCCACGGATGATGGACGACTAACGATCCTATTGCAAGGTACGGAAGGGAGCATGCAGCAGGGTGCCACTCCGTCGCTTTCCCCTGCCCCTCTGCATAGAGCAGAATGGTGCTGTATGTACAGCACTCGTTCATGCATTGTGCAATAATAGTCGTTGGAAAGGATCGTGAAAGATCCTTTCCAACGACTAATATTGCACATGTGTATGCGGCTTAAGTTTCCCAAGGGTATCTAAAGGGACAGCAAACAGCACTTGTTTAAGTCATGTTTTGTCTGAATGAAGCCTAATATGGAACTGCCAAATAAGAGATAAGTTATTGCACAGGATCATTTCTCTGAACTATTTACTTCAAAGTGTAAATTCAACTGTTGTGCTGTTGAGTTCTCTAAACAGTTTTTTTAAGTGGAGTATGGAATATGGAGTGGAGTTTTGCACTGTGCAAGCCATTGATTATTGCAGAAAATGTGTAGTTTCATTGAAATCCTTTATTAACCAACCTAAATTATTTCTGATACAAGATTTTGGGGCCTTTGTTAGTCAAATGCCAAAAAATGTGCCTTTTCGTCCCCTGAACAATGCCACTTGGGCAAAATGCATCAGGAAGTGACACTTTACTATCTTACTCTCCATCAAAGAAATATTCCAACAGCCTGTTTCAACCACAATGGGACTATAACTCATCTTTGTTAAGGGGTATATGTGACATTCTAAACAACACTTGTACAAAATGTAATGAATGTATGTATAGCACCAGTATAGTCCTATTTCGAATAAATCAAAGTGTTTAAATGTCTATAAACCCCTACTTCTATTCTCTGAATGTCTTAGCCGAGAGAAAACAACCAATTTTTGAAACCCAATGTTCAAATGACCTAAGGGCTGTCAATACGTTAAGCTATAGGGGGTCATTACCTGTTTTTATGTTTGCTCTTTTATTACATGTAGGTTAATAATGTATAACATAATATTATAAAGCACTGAATTTTTTTGAGAATCTGTATATTACTACAATAGTTCAAATCTCCAGTTACTTCTGCATGATCTGATGTAGTGCTGCCACCTCCAATTTACTAACTAATATTCCACATGCCAAATGCATAAGCTATGCATTTTTGAGACGGTGAAAGAAACTCTTGGCATCAAAAAAAAGAAAATAGTGGCTTTCCAAAGAGACACTGACTCATATCACCACCCACTATTGAACACTAAGCTTCTTTTATGTATATTAGTAAGCACCCTATATTTAACGTACTGGTGTAAGACATAAAGAATTTATTGGTGCTTTCAATTTATTGGAAACTTTTGGAACATTACGGAACAAGATTTGTAATAATCTACTAGACTGTAATCAAATATAAGTTCATAACCAGTCTGATCACAGTTTCATTTCATGTGGTTGCTCAATACCTAATCCTTTTGAAACCTCAATAAGATCCAGTTCAGGTTAAGGGGAGCCATACACAGTGAGAGTTCCAGAAAAGGAATTATTGGGGATTCCAGGTGCAGTTTTCCTATGAATGTCTGATGTTATTAGGTCCTATGATTTCACAGCTGAGGTTGGTTTGTTACATTCTGGCTAGCAAATCAGCCTTGAGATAGTCAGTTATAAAGTGTTTATGATAAGCCTAGGATCTGTATATAAAACCCTCTAGGTCAGTAAAGCATACAAGAGTGATGTAACAACAGCAATTAAAATTTCAGCAGCAACAAAACCTGGTACTGTACCACAGGTGGTCCAGCTGGACATCACAACCTGTGATGGGACACAGTCTTCCCAACATGTAGGGATGAGCAAGTGGAATGGATATTTTGTGTCTTGCTCTGTAATACACATATGCTGGGTTTTGAACTGAACCTTGATTGTTTTTAGTAAACACTTACCCTTTTGCTTATTCAAGCTTAGAATATAACCAGAGATTATAATAAATCAGTTAGTAAACTTGTCTTGGTCACTCAACCTCTAATCCCACTTCCTCCTCCCCAAAGAGTGGACTCATGGCCTCCCTTTAATTATCCCAGTTCCCTCTCCCACCAGCTCCAGGTCCCTCTTTATTTTCCAAGGTATCAATACAATTACCTTATCCTTTCTTCCTACAGGCTTTCTTCCCCTAAAGCTCCCTTTTTTGGTGCTTCATTGGTCACAGACACCAGCAGTCCTGTGGTTGCTAATGGCTAGCCCACAACCTAGAGTGTTGCAAAGAAGAGGAGAGTGCTAGCTGCTGAAAATGTGAAAGTAAAGTTGATTAAAACTGTTTTTTAACAAATTTTTCTTTTGCATTGGAAAAGCCCCTGGAAGGAATAGTTTTGAAATTTCCAGAGTTTTCCTATAAAATAATTCCGTTTTCCATTTTTAGTAAACAATTTTGTTGTGAAAACTAGGAAAATTACAGCTTTAATTTTATTTGTTGTCATTCCAGTGTTTCTGAACCTAAAGCTGCGTACACCATTGCAATAATTATCGTTGGAAGCGAACGACTAACGACCGATCGTCCAATAATCATTAACAAGTACACAACGACTGACCCACAATGCCCATGAACGAGAATTGTCGCTGGAAACAAACGACTGTCCCGGTGGATCTGATAGAGCAACAATACAACAATACTATCTATTGTGTGTACAGTTGTTCAGTGATCGTGAATCTTTCTGCTGTACACTTTCTCCCTTACATTTCTTTCTGCACCGTTCAAACCATCGTATCTACCATGTGTGAATTATTAGAGGATTATATTTGAAGGATCGTATCGTTACAGCATGTAAAGAAATTGTGCACAATAAGATCATTCAAAATAATCGTGCATAATCGTTAGTCCTTCATTGTCTAACAATAATTATTGCAAGTGTGTACCTAGCTTAACTCTCCTATGAGTAGTACATCCATTATTCAGATTATAGCAGTACAAATACCGTATTTTTTGCCGTATAAGACGCACTTTTTCTTCCCCAAAACTGGGGGGGGGAAAGTTGGTGTGTCTTATACGACAAATGTGTTATAAAATAAATAAAATAATATACTCACCCGATACCCGATCCTGCGTGTGTCTCCTCTCCTCTCTGGCTGCAGCGTGTGTCTCCTCCTGGCTGCAGTGCAGAGCGAAAGAAGCCGGCACAGGGCCCCCTGCTGATCCCTGCCCTAACTGCCGTACAGTGGAAAAAAAGGTAAGAACAGCACAGAGACAGTAAGTCTTAGTGAAGGAGCAGGTGATAACACAAAACAAAGCGTATATTAGGGAAATATTAGGGCATAGGGTTAAGAGGTTTAATTTAAAGTGTAGGGCTACTAAATAAGGTTTTACCCTATAATAAAATATGTATAATTTCTTAACACGCAGTAAATGAGCTTGAGAAGAAGCCCACCTTAGCCCTAGAAGCTGCACCCTAGAAGCTGCAAGGACAATGAAAGAATAAATTCACCAAGTTTACAAATGAAGCACTGAGTCTATTTTCTATGCCATGTCATGTTACCCAGACCCCCTTCTTCCCTCTTCCCCAGCAGTGTCTTCCATTCTCTTAACCTCCAATACAAACACAGATCAGATTTTGTGGACAGTAGAGCAGGGTGAGCTTAGCATGTGAGAAAGCCAACTTAATAGACTTTGAGGATGGATTTCTCCACAGTGCCTGCAGCTACAAAGGTCAGCAGTTACTTGTTTAAAAGGTAAATATACTGGTTATTCAGAATATTTTAATAAAAAAACAATATTGTGCTTACAGTTTGGTTGCACGTTTTGAAACTTAGGACTGGGGATGGAAGGCACAGTGTTAGGAGATGAAAAGCAGTAAGCTGTCTTTTCTAAAAAACACATACAAAAATGATTCCATACAAAAAGATTGTGTTTTAGCACACATCAAAACAATGTGAGTCATTCATGCTCGTCATATGCTGAACAAAAAAAGGTGAAGGTCTGTTTTTTTATGAGTCAAGTTTTTCCAGCCTATAAAACATCACCTCTTAATTCACAATACCACATTGAATTTATGCACGTACCCTGATATTATACATTTTTGATGATTTATCAAAGCTATGTAAGGCTGGAGAAGATATACTATCTTAGGAGAACATGGGGGATCCAGCAAACCTGAAATGGATCTGGTCAGGATTGAAAAGAATTGTCAATTAATAGCAAATTATTTTAAGAAATCTATTCCAGGTTTGCTGGATCACCCAGGCTTCCCCATGATAGTCCAATGATAGTGCTTTAGAGGTTTAAAAAATCAGGTCCATAGTATGAAAGGGACCGTAGTTCACATACATTTTCCATTTTTAGTATACTACATTTCAGTGCACCCAGAAATAAAAACAATCTGTGTAAAATGCTATTGCAATGGTATAATAAAATCGGGTTAGATGTGAGTATAAAGAAATTAGAACAATTGTGACATTTTCTCGACTTTGTGGTTGTCAGACAGCATTCTAAGCTGAGATCCACAGAAGCTTGTCTGGAGCAAAGCATGTCACGTGCTAAGGCTCTCTTCTGCTTTGGATTCTTCATATCTTCATTCCACCATCTCAGGGTTTTATACTGCCCTGGCTAACCAAATTTTACATGTAGCGATCATGACAAGCCTACAGTAAGTTTTTGGTGTTCTACAGAACATACTGTACTGCATCAAACTGTATACAAATGTAAATGTAATTATTGGCCAAAGTTATCAATCAAAATCTTTACTTCCTTTTCCCATAAAATAAAACATCAACTCAATGTGGGCAATAGAACCATTTTCTTTAAAATTTTATATAAATTGGCCCCTTGTTTTAGTCAGCATTAGCACACACTTGGGTCTCGGCATCTCTCAAAGCATGCTTTTTCCTGATAAACCTACAGTTCATTTTCTTAATGGTGTGACAACATAGGTGAAAAGTTTGACGTGTCTGCATCTAGGATGGAGTTATCGTAACTGAGGCTTGAACCTCACCTAATCAAAGGCAGGACTTGGAATCTCACACCTGCTCACCTCTTCTTGTACACAAAACTCTTTTGTGTGAAGGGTTAAATATGCCTGCAAAGCTGGCAGATCACCTGGGGAACATAAATCCCAGTAACTGCAGAGGTCTTACATTTCATGGCTGCGTAAAGGGAGTAGACAAGTCCAAAGACGGTGGAACTTTATTATCCCCATGAATTTTACTGTTTGCCGCAAATGAGCGGGGCCTTGTAATGATCCAGGCCATAGAACCTATTCATCCGCCTATTGGAATCACAAAGGGAGTTTTAAACAAAAAAGTTGCATGTGCTTCTATAATTAATTGGCAAATAAAATAGAATTCAGGGCCTTCTGATTGGTAGAATTACAGCATTCCAATTCTGTGTTTTATTCCTCGTGGTTGACGTTGATGACTGCCATCTGCTCTAATGGGGGGCTGATGGGGGAGGGGGCAATACGGCTTAACGTTCAGGTATGATCTGAATGAAGGATAAATCCCGACTTCTGTGATTTAACAGATATTACAGAGTTTCTCCAGGATAAAATAATGTGGGTTGTGCAGTTGACATTTTGATTATGAATCTGAACAGATGGCTTGTGCTTTAATTTTAGAGCAATACAGTAAGATTCTTCAGGATTTTAATGTCAAATAAAGGGACTTTTGTACAGCTTTGTAATTAGTGTTTACTTGTACCTTTATTTTTATTTCTTGGCTATGTGCATATGCTTTCTCCTTAAGTTCACAGCTTCCCTCTTAAGTTGTTTTGCTTTTCTGGTTATACATAAGAAAGGATTTGAATATTATTAACATATCCAGAAACTGTTTTAATTTAAGTACATGTACAAAAGAGATAAAAAAAATAATTTGCACAATACAGAAGTAATTTACCCTTCTGTACTGTATACATTGTCGGTGGTCAGGTGAAGTGGTCAAACTATTCACCAAGTGTTGGTGTGAGCCTAGCTAGAATGTTACGTGTAGAACTCCCTCCCACCAAGTTCAGCGTAGGATGCTGCCAAGAAAAGCTATAAAAGGAACTGTTTTGGCAGTTTTGAGCCGTCTTTCAGGCTTATTTTATAAAGTAGTGTAAAGTGCAATTACTATGTGTAAAATACAGTAGCTCAATATAACCAATAAGATCTTAGTTAACCCAATTACAATAAATTCTGATTGGATCTTTTATTTTCCTGCTCTTTACAATTTAAACTTTTCCCATATTACAATATTTGCCAGTGTCTGCTGTTTTTGTGTTTCTTTTTTCCCTTTGTAGCAGAGTTTAATAGAAGATGTAGGGAGGCCAACAGTTGCTATCACTATAGCCTTTTAGCCCTGAAATCTTGGGTTGAATTACCATCTGATCTGCATACAGTTTGTACTGTGTATCCCATGCCCACTTGGGTGGTTTTTAGTTGCTTCTGGCTCTTCCAAAGAATTAGTAAAATAACTGGCTTTCACTTGAAATTGGTCATCAAACTGCAAGTTTTTGGGGAGCGGAAACGCATCTGAAAGTGTAAAGCCCAGTCTAAAAATGAACAAAGCTAATTCTAAAAACAATAAGGCTGATGAATGCATACAAACAGTGTATAGAACAAAGTACAGGTAGTCCCCGGGTTACATACAAGATAGGGACTGTAGATTTGTTCTTAAGTTGAATTTACATGTAAGTCGGAACAGGTACATTATTTTATTAAATGCAATGAGGACAGATGTTTGTCTCAACATATTTATAGGCAGCGCAGTCTCAGTTACTGTATAACATTTTCACTGTGAGTTAATCACAAACAAAGCAGAAAAAACTTTATTCACTTTAGACATTTATTAACTTCTGAAAGCTGTGCTTTGATATGCAAAAAGAAACAACTGCAGAGATTGCAAAACAGCAAAAGATTTCTTCTGCATGTCATGCAAGCTGTCTCCTCCCCCCCGAGCCTCTGTCCTGCACACAAACAGCAGGGAACCCTGGTTCTTATCTGTCGTCGGTATGTCGGATGTCCTTAACTTGGGGACCACCTGTAGTGGAGGGAATATGTCCTTCATGGTGAAATGTTTTCTTTTTCTATTATCCAAATTATATGTGACTGTGAAAAAAAAAAAGAATGATAGATGCCAAGTTACATTTACCAGCATCTTGTTTTACAATGAAAGCCAATGAATTGACGTACTAAAGGGATAAATAACTTCTAGTAACTCTAAACAATGCTTGTTCATTACATTCAGTATACAATATGTATTTACTTGACTATAAACCGATCTGAATAGAAACCGAGGTACCTACTTTGACCCCAAAAAAAACAAGAAAACTAAAACGACTGGAGTATAAACCTTGGGCACAAAATGTGGCCATCACCGCTAATATTCAAAACAGTTAGCAACAGAAATGCTAAAATAATTATTATAAATAAAAACATCCATAGTGTGTTCATTTTAAAACATTTTGAAGCAGGAAAATGTAAAATAACATGGGCATAGTCTGTTTATGTCATTTTATTTCTTTTCACAGGTATTCAGCAGAGCTCTCAGACAACAAGAGCTTGTAATACATTTTATACAAGGAAATAAGTATAAACCGAGATGCTTTTTCTAAATATATATTAACCCTCCTAGCGGTAATCCCGAGTGTGACTCGGGGTGGCTTTTACATGCAAAAAGCGGTAATCCCGAGTCACAGTGTATGTAATTTGCTTTTAAATGGTTTTTACAGTACAAAAACACCACACAACATGAAATAAAAATAAAAGTACATTTTTAATTTTTTATTTTATTTTAAGATTACTTTGATGTCTATTATTTCATTATTTTTTTTAATTATTATTTATAATGATGTATTATATTATATTTATGATTATAATATAATAAATAAATATAATTATCATACCCGGGAGTTAATCCTAAGAATTACAGGCCCACAATATAAACAAAAATTTGTATGCAAAAAAAATAGGATCACTTTTTGCATCAAAAAACTGACAACACCAGGGGGGTTAAGGTAAGAAAAAAATGGTCTTGGTTTATACTTGAGTATATATGGTACTTTGTTGTTGAGCTGGTCTAATAACCGATCCTCTGATCTTTGCAATACCTTTCTTAAAATGCTATAGAATTCAGAAACATTCTCTAATTGTGAATTATTATTTATATTATTTATTTTGGTCAAGCAATCAAAACATGTATATGTCAACTATGTGCATTTGCAATATTTGACTTTGAGGATGATGTTGGATTGTTTTTGGAATGTAAAATGGGACCTTATAAAAAATAAACTTTTATTTTTTCACCATACAGCAGGAGGTAGAGTATAGCAATTTATAATCTTGGTTTCCTAAACAGCGGTTAAAGAATGCCACAAACAGATGTTACATATTTTAATATAAGGATAACCATAAGCTAGAGAATTTGGTAAATTTAGGATGCAGCTGTGATCATTACCTGATTGTATTATTTTTAGGAACATAACCAAGTCAGCTTTGGTTTCTCCCTGATATTTAGTCTGTCACTATGGGATTGATTTTGTAGACTCAAGAATCTTCATACAATAAAACGTAGTTGAGTTCGGTTGAATACGCACAATTATAGGTAATGTTTTGGTATAGATTCTTTTTATCATGTTATAGAAAAATATGAATACATTTCCAAGCTGCTAAAATATTAGAGCCTCAAACTATTCCACTAATACTTTAAAATGATGTAATAACTACAGAGAAGTAACAGTCCTAACTAGTTACACAATGTTCTGTATTAGGAAACAGCACCCAAAAATATTTAGGCAACATAGTTTATTTTTAGTAGCATTGTACAGCACACTTTTCACTTGCCAAATATTATTAGAAATTTTGAAATATATTTGGCATACATGGTGAGTTGAATAGCTGATTAAAGGGTACTTGTGTCCAGACTATAGATATGCAATTTTTTATACATAACAGAACTTGTAATAACTAGCAAATACATTTTACCAACATGCAGTCACCTCTTTAGCTATCGGTGCTATGAAGCAATTTATCATACAAATTTTAAACTCTAATTTTGTCACTCATTTAGTAGCTCAGCTCATCGTGCTTCCCATTCCAGGCAGTAACTCCATACCTTTCCATACATTTATTTTGCAATGTATTCATGGGGCAGGTGCATTGAAAGAGGGTGAGTAGGGCATGCTGAGCTACTGAGAGAATGAAATGGCCATAATAAAAAAAATCAATAGCCCGTTCTAGGATAAAACAATTTAAACATAGCCTTTGCTGCAATACTCTGTTTACTAGGAGTTGTCCCTTACATTACTTCTTGATTCCTATAGGTATTTAGATTTCTGGGTGGAATAATATTCGGTGTCACAACTCACCCCCTATGAGGCAGAGGGGCAGTATTATAACTCAGCCCAATCTCTTTACTTGAGTATTACTTGAGTGTAGTTTAGTAGAACAGTTAGGTCCCTTTCAGACTTAAGGTAAAAAACCATATGGTTAGCCACTCCCAACCACCCATACTGAACTACTATACAGTGTATTATTGTCAAGTGCAGCGTGATTTGATTCTTCTAACTTGTTGCTTTCAGGAACCATGCCATGATCCACTGCCACATGCAAACACATGCACGAATGGTTCCCAACTGCTCCCATTCAATTAAAAGTGAGTGGCTGAGAGTTCAGTAGAATGATGGGGTCAGGGGGTCAGGGGGTCATTGGGTGATTTTAGGGTCTGTAAATTCCGCTCAAGAATTCTTTCACTTTCACTAAGAAGCCTTTAACCTATACAAGGGGTCCAAAAGGTCATCAGACTAGGGCTTCTTTCAGACCCGTGATCCCAGACCACACAGTAAGCATAGCTGCGCCCAGGAGCGGCAAACCATTCTGTAGGCCGATGAGGTTTACTGCGAAGGATGGTGCTCAACTGTGCCTACCACGATCTTCAATAAGAATCTTTGCAACCAAGTCACAGAGAAATTATACAGTAACGTGATGCCAAAAAAATACTGATGATTAGATTTTTATTTGCATAAAATATAACTCTGCATGCAAACATTACTTAGGGTAGATATAGTATATAAAATATTATCGAAATAATAGCTAAAAGAGGCAAGACAATAGATAGGGTGATGCAAGCAAGATGAGTTTTTAAGCACATCAAAAAGTTACATTTTCACTGCAAGCAAAAGAAGTGGCACTTTCATATTTTTATTAACTTCCTATATTTTTTTCATTAGTTTTCACATTTTTTTAATTTCCATCTGTGTTTTGCTTTCCTATGGCCTTAACCACACAAATACTGGGCTGAAATGGAACAGGTAGATCCCAGCTCTATTAAAATCCTTCTAGTTGTGGATTTGTTTTTCTTACAGGAGTTATTTTATTCCAAACACTTTAGAAAAAAAGTCCTGTCTATGCCAAAGTAAATCAAGACAACTTTTTTTGATCTAATGTGTTGCTTTCTGGACCTGCCAATAATAAATCAATACCCCTGAGCTTATAGAACAATCAAATGGAAGTATTTTCTGCAGCAACGATACCCTTTTTAACCTCAGAGTACATTACTGTTCTAGTGTAAACTGATGGATTTCAATGAAAGCCAGCTGCCATAACCTCTGGACCATCTATTATCCTTGCAACACGTGGGGAGAAGGACTAAGCGACTGCAATGTGGAAACAATTAAGCAATAGGTGGACCTTGTTGCATAGTTAAAGCAAACTAAATGCCACTGTGTATAAAAAAAACACTAGTTAGGAAATATGTTTCTCGTTGTGGCTTTTAAGGTCTGCTTTTAAATGTGAAGTTAAACCACCTTAAAACAAATTGCCTCTGATTCTTTAGCTTAGTACTTTTTTCATATAGGTATTTAAGAATGCATTTGGAAAAAGGGCACAAGGTAAGAAAAGAAGAGAGAGTTATAAGTAGCAGCAATACATATCCCCATTTCCATTGTAATAGGGAATGAATCCCATAGTGTAGCAAATACAAGCCACATATATTGGGTATAACTATCCAAGAAGCAAAAACGACTCCATGTACTCCATAACAACTAAAGAGAATTCAATTTACTTAAAACAGACAAGTGCAAAATCAACTCTGACTAGTTGCTGTCTGCACTGCACTTTGATTCCTGCACTGTTACTTAACAAGACAGTGCTCGGTGCAATGTCAAGGTAGGTAGTTAGAGTTATAGAATACGTTAATTCATCTAAGCGTTCAACTTGAACTTCATCCTTTCACAATCTGCTATTTCCTAGAACATTTGCATGTGGACAAACTCTACCTGCTGTTTACCTAACCACAGGCTCACATCTAATGTTTACCTTGCCATTCAAGAGCTTGGTAAGATGAACATCAGTTCAGTGTAAACTAAGTTTGACAAAGCCTAGTAGCTGAAGTCATGGCATAATTCTTAGGAGACAGAAGGGGGCACCCAGTGACCGGTGCACAAGAAGTAACACAACTCCACATTTCATTTACAAAGTGTTATTTCATAAGGGGCTAGGAGAGGGATTATATCACATTGAAACACTGCATCTGAAAAATAAGCTAGCACTGAGTTAAAGTGAGAGAGAGAAATAGGACAGACTTGTAAATGCTTGTCCATCACCCTGCTTCCATTCCATATCCCCCACACTGCTTAATCATAACATCTCCCACACTGTTTCCATTCCGCATTTCCCCCATGGCTTCTTCCTCACAACTTTCACACTGTCTCTATCCTACATCCCCTATTCTACTTCCATTCCACATCATATATGCTGTCCCCACACCCCCTATGTTGCTTCCACACCACACCTCCAATGTCGCTTTCATCACACTTTTTTTCACACTGCCTCTGATCTATATCTCACATTTTGAAGCATTACTAAAATAAGGATGTGCTTTAAAAATAATCAAGTGATACAATCGTCAAAAATTGCAATCAATGGGCCTGATTTAAAAAATCTCTCCAAGGCTGGAGAGAATACAATTTTATCAGTGAAGGTGAGGGATCCAGCAAAACTTAAATGGAGCTGGTCCAGAACTGAGAACAATTGCTAACCAATAGCAAATGACTTTTAAGAAATTCCAGGTTTGCTGGATCACTCAGTTTCACTGATAAAAGTGTATCCTCTCCAGCCTTAAAGAGAAAGAAGGCCCAGAGCTAAAAAAAAAAAAAAAATATATAGGCGGAGGGCCTCATGACAGTGAGAGGGGGGGGAAAGAAGTCAGGAGAGAATGGGTTAAGGATATTGATTGGTTAAGATATGTGGTGTGATGGGTGGAGTGAGAGGTGGGGTCAAAGGACAGTAGTATATATAGAGTAGAGGTGGGAGGGCATAGGTCAGAAATTTGAAAAAAGCAGAGGGGAAAGTTGTCCACCCACCCTCCCTGTAGTTGGCTTTGGGTGAGGGGGTTTTTTGTCATGGCAGCAAGGCGGTTTTTTGGTGGTTCATGATAGTGGGGTTGTTTGGAACACTGGGTTGTAGTGAGGCCCGGTGGGTTCGGAGGGATACCTGCGGGTTGTCCCTGAGCCGGTGTGTTAACGGTGGGGGGCCTATTTTTTGTGTGCAGGAATATCCAGGTAACAGTTAGGGATGTAGTGGTACTGTCATGGACCGTCAAGAAAAACATGTTTAAAACAGGAATGTATTTGTTATATGGTGTTTTGCTGTTGTGCATTTTATAAAGAAAAAAGTTATTAATGTTTTATACTTTGTTAATAAAAAGGCTGCTATGGCCAGTTATATCCAAACACAGGTCTATGGGCATTTCTTTGAAGGGGAATGGTTAGCGGGATGTTCGGGTTGGCTGGCCGGCAGAGGTAAGACCACTTTGCTATCCCCCTTTACACCTCTCATGTGTTTTGTAACCAATTAAAAAAAACCTTATTGTTTTCCTTCCTGGCTGTTTGCACCGAGCCTAGCCACACATTCTGACCAGTGAATTGACTGCTACCTATGAGGATTCACCTAAACTATCCATTATCCCACAGCCACACTTACTAGATTCAAACGTTCAGATCCTCACTGAAGCTGGTTGCTGGCTCTGGCTAATGCAGACAGATCTTAACAATGACACATTGGTAAGCCATGTATTTTCTGATAAAAGACTGTGTATGTGCCCATGGCCTATGTCTCTGGTGTATAGCTCTGCACTGTCAGAACGGCCTTGAGATTAGTTTTTCTTTATTGTATGGCAATACAAAAATTACACAGAGGTTCAGACAGTTTTACAAGCAAAGTCTTGCTGCAATATACGTCGCTCATTCAGACTGCAACGTTTACCAAGGTACATTGTTTATTGGAGTGTTTCATATCCTGATATAAAACATTTCAATAAACAGCAGTTTTGCTTCACATAAGAATTTCAAAGTCACAATCCTGCTCCAATTAGATATGTATGATATGTAATATGGTGCTATACAACTATTCATATCAGCATGGCAGACATAGAGACTAGAATTACCAGTGGGAATAAGTCTAGGCTGCCGCTGTGCCATATCTCGACTTCTTGTTTTTGAATAGTTATGTTATCATAGTATTATAACTATTACAGTGTCTGGAGGCCTCTATAGCTTGCCGACATATATTTATAACTTAAATAACCTCATTCCTCAGTAATAACATTAATACATGAAGGATTTATAAAGATTAATAAAGTTCTACCTGTACTTGAGAAATTTGTTTTGACTATTTGTAAGGCTAGGTTCACACTTGCAGTGAGGTTGTGGTACAATCACGGCTTCTTCATGCCAGGAACCGTTGCCTCTTAGGAGATGTTACATGATAAAACCCCCCCCCCCGTGGCAGCCACCGTAAGTAATGGAAGGCAGCGGCAGTGAGAGGTACTAGTACCGCTTACTGAGGTCAGTTGTCAAATATACAGATGCTGATTCTTCGAGAAGTTTGAACCTACCCTAATTGTTATCAGACAGATAGCCACTAAGATTATCATAAATAATCCTGACAAAGATCAGTTCATACTGCAGTAGAGAATTATATCTTAGTAACTAAGCATAAGTCAAGAACCATGACAATAATAATGATTCTTGCAATGGACCTGATTTATCAAAGCTCCCCAAGATTGGAGAATATAGACTGTCATGAGTGAACCTGGGTGATTCAGCAGAGAGTTCATCACTGCACTGATATTTGCTTTTACTGTCCCATCACAGGCTGGGGCAAGTCCAGGATGACCTGGGCTCATAAGAGGTGGATTTAGCAATGGCAGCTATCAGACTGAACAATCATGTGATTTAATTGCATAAACAAATTGTTTATTTATAAAAAACTGCAGGTGAATGTTGCAGTAAAAGCTATTCTTTTGGAACTTTTAATGGGCTGTTCATTTTAACATTGTTGTTACTTTTTACTTCAGTTTTGCTGTAAATAACATTAGATGAAAGTGAAGTCTACATGAGTCTGAAATAGGTATTGAAGAACAATGGAAATTTTTACCCCTGAATTGTCCCATAGTCTATAATGTCTAAATAAATAAGCTACCATTTTCACATTCAGTTGTACTACATGCAAAATCTAAAATGAGGACTATTGGTAAAATGTCAGGTTCGGTAAAAATAAAACTCAATAAATAACCGGCATTACATTTCTGGGCTTATAATGTACAACCAAAACAAACAATTGATTTAAAATGTAGATATCTTGCAATTTGCACTTTCTTTTTCTTTGCACTGTATATGTAAACATAACAAGAAATTAGATTTTTTAATTTGTGTAGTCATTAAATATTTCACATTTCATCTACTAACTTTGTGTATTATATTTCATTTCACCAAATGAAATATTTATTTTGGACAAAGTAGCAAATTTGTCAAGTTCCAGTTAGAAGTAGAGCAAAACAAGGTAAATGCTCATTGAAGACTTCCAACCATACTGAATGCGAGGCCCTAGACTTGTAATATAATGCTGAAAGCTTGAAACCGCACTAATTTCATGTATGAATATAGACATATATCATGTGTATTGAGTGGACTGCTGAGCCATGGCATAAACAATCCACTACATGACTGAGTGAGGTGGAATAAACAGGAGCCTAAAGATTGAATTGTTTATAGAATGGAAAACATTCCATATTTCATCAAAGAAATTAGCTCTTTTAAGCTGTTTAGTGTGTGGTTGCTTATTTAAAACAGAGCTTTGTACATATGATACCTTTCCCAATAGGTATACCCTGCTGGAAAATAGGTCATTAGTAAGAAAGGACTGGTGGCTGGCAGAAAACTAGTAGAACACATAAATGATCGGAATTGTGTTAATGTTCTTTTTTGGTTTTCAAAGTTATTTCTTAATGTTTAAAGTTTTAGCTTAGTTTAAAATATGTTAAAACTAAAGTTCAAACAAGTCCTAAACCAGTAATCAATATATAATATGTGTATATCAAGCCCAAAACTTTGTGGATAGAGTGGGGAGAGACAAGCTGCTGGGGAGACTGTATTGTGCAATAGGAGGAATTAAATCCTTTCCATAAATCAGAATTCATAAACTAGTGTTTACATCCCCAGCTCTCAATGACCAAGTTATGTTTCTTGAACTTTACTGTTTAAGTGGACCTTTTACTAAAATTAAAGGTGTCATTCCCCTTCCGAAATCACCCAAAAATGAGTATAAGTAAAATGCACCTGGAAACAGACGCCCACAGAAAAAAGAAAAATAGGTGTAGGGCCTACATGAAAAGGTGCAAATTATAGTCCATGGGGAAAAGGGTTAAAGAGAGAAGGAAGGGTACGGGAGGCGTTAGGAAGGTGATTGGTTTGAAGTTAAGGGGGAGTGTTGGAAGGAAAGGGTTAAACAGGGTGGAAAGGAAGTTAAGGACGTTTTTTAGGAAGAAAGTTTAACACCCTCCTATCCCTATAGGAGGGGGGTGGATTAGGAAAAGTGGAGGCGGTTGGGATCTTGGAAGGTAAGGGCCCTGGTCGGTAAATTTTTTGGCATAGGGACTCTATTTGGTGAGGTGTCCCTTAAGTAATTAACAGTTATGGTCCCTGAGGCGATGCCAGGCGGCTAGGAGGCAGTGTGGTTTGATGTATTGGAATAGAAATTTTGATTTGGTGCGGACTTTGCCTTCCGACACATGCAGCCTGGTTATTTGGGTTTAAAACGGGGAGTCTGGGTGTTTACAAGCTAAGAATAATGTTGTTTAATGCTGAGGATTAAATTGTTTGTTTATGTCATATGAATGTATGCTTGGTTTAAATTTATATTATAAAAGTTTATCGTTATTTATATATTGATGGTTATTTATATAACATTTATATAAATTTTTGTTTAAATAAACAGCTGCTTGCCAGCCATTTTAGGTCCAATGCAAGTGTCAGAGTGTTTTTAAAAGCGGGGACCTGGCAAGCACAGGGGGTGTATGTATAGGGGGAAGCGGTAAGGAGATACCCTGGTGAAGAAAAAAGTTGTAATTATCAGAGGTTGGAACTTGAGTCCAACTTAAGTCACGTTATGAAAGACATGCAACTCGACTTGTTTACTTAAGTTTGTACCCGGAATTCAGCTTTTAATGAAACAAATTAATCATTACCCTTAGCTTCTGAGGGTAGATCTGGCAAACTTCTTTATAACAGGCCCTGGTGACTGATTTGGAAAACACTGCCTTCTTTTTTGGACATATGTGAATATGTTTAACTCTGACATATATACTGTATACTGGAATAATGTGTCATTTTATATTGGTATAAAATTCTCCGCCTAACTTTTAAATTTACAGGAAAATTGCGGAAGCAAAATGAGGAACAAACTGGGATACTTCAAACTCATTACATCTTGCTGTGCATTTTACAATAAAAGAAAAAAGATATTATTTATAAATGACTTGTCAAAGGTGTTAGACTGTTTTTTTCTTTCATTTCTGCATCTGGACATCTGATAAGATTTAAGATTACCTACTGTGAGGTATCATTTTACAAACATCAATATAAAATAAAATATGATTTCCAAAAAAAAATCTATTCATGGCATTTTTTATGGGGAATGAGAGAAAAAAGCCAAAATAAATGTAAAAGACAAGACTGAAGGAGATAAAATCATGATCATCAAGTGATGGCTTCCAACTGAGGATTATTGTCTCATGTCCTAAATATGTACCATGGCTAGGAGATGGGAGAACAATCAGGTACTATTGGAAAGGCCATTTTTGAGGGGTGGAGATGAACATGCCACAGATTTTACGAAAGTAGGGGAATGACAGAAAAAGTCAACAGCTAATTCTGCTAACATTGCAAGAAGTAGAAAACAAAATATATGGTCTGTTTTACTAAAGTAATTCAGGCTGTTAACTTAGCCTAAGCGAATTATCATCTTGCAATAGATAATTCACTTAGCTTTGTGAATGTAGTGAAAATTCACTTTGCGATGAATACCTAAGCACAAGATTTCATTGGACATCATTGAATGACTGAAGTCAACAGAACTTCATCCCAATTACTAAGTTAAAGTGCAACTAAATCCGCAAGACTCACCTATCCACATTTCATCACAGGGTTCCACAATCTTCTCTCTCTTCTTCCCAGAGACAAGTTTCGGACATCTTAACTGACTGTACCAGTATAACGTAACTTCTATCAAAAGTAACAGAATGCCAATCTAGATTTCAACCGGGAGATGGTACCAAAGATCATAGGAAAAGTGTTAGTAATACGGGAATCTTTATGTTGCTGTTAGTACATTTCAAACAAGCATTTGCAAGATTTTTTTGGATAATACAATAAACAGGAAAATACCAAATCATGTTTGCCTACAACATAAAAAGAGCTGTTAAGCTGTTTTCAGACCGGTAATGAGGTCACAGTGCAATTACTGTTTTCCACACCCCTGAACCTCTTCCTTGGTGCCATGATTTAAATATATATATCATCTTGTTAGTGGTAACTCATAGAAAATGAATGCCGCCTGTTGTTAAATGTGCAACCACTGGTCCTTTAAGAACCAACACAATTGTGCGGGCAGCTGAATGGCTGTCAAGCTGTAAGCCTCCGGAGGCTGCACAGGAACTGCTGTTCCCATCTGAACATAAAAAACTTTTTTAGGAACAAAACTTTTATTAGTATTTTTACCCAGAATTCACGATTTCCACCTAGGAGTCACACATTTTCTAATTAAATCTTAGGTGTGAATTCTGAGTAAACATTACATATCTCTTGGGTAAAGACATTGATAAATAGGCCTGATATATTAGGAAGATAGCATACTGCTTATTTTGCTTGTTTTATTTAATTTAAAGAAATCATGTTGTTATTTTTGTTTTTCTGTTCTTTTGATTTATTCATAATTGTATAGAACTAAGCAACTGCAAAAAGTCATGACCTAGATAAGTGTTTCATGGAGAGAATGTATTGCTTGTAAATTCTATTATTGTAGATATGTAATCAGCCATGAGATAATAGGGGAATCATTACTAATGTACTAGTCAAATAATAGGTCAATGAGATCATTATTATGACTAGGACACTAGGACAAAACAGATATATAAGTATTATGAATACTTCCTTTGCATGTGCTGGGGATGAATCAACTCCCGCAACCTGAGCAGGATTTACATTATCCCAGCACAGCCAATCAAAATGGCCAGAGATCATTTCTGGGAAGAAGAGGAGAAGGAAGATGGCGGGAGTCTGTAATGGAGTGTAATTCTTGTGGCTTTGATTCTGCTTTAATGGAATTTGTAAAATAATTTACTTGTCACAAGAATCAGAAAGGAATTCTGTTTGCTTGTTCTGATCTTTCTATTTCAACTTTAGGTGCTAGTAATACATAAACTTACTCAAAGAGCATTAAAGCAGAACTATTGTTCAGCAATTAAAAACTAAGAGCAGATAGGATTTTTAAGGCAGAAAGGATGGGCAAAGTTCCACCTACCAAAACATCAGTGATTATGCTCTTTACAACTCTTTTGTGCTAGAGGTGAGAGAGAAGAAAGTGATCATGTGACTGTTGCAAAAATCATCTTCAAAGAGGTATTCGGTGTAAATATTTAACAAAATACATATGCAGTGTAATAGGAATGAGCCTGCCCTGCAATTTTCATATATTTGTTTTCTAGTCTTAACAATAATGCTTTAAGTGCCAAGCAAAGTTAGTATGGGTAAAGTACAGCGGTAACAAAATATCTTAATGTTAAAGTAAGAGCAGTTATAAATCTTGCCCAATTTTTTTGCTTTACTGTACGTTCACTGTTTGCTATCTTCTAACTATGTTTAGTTTTCTTGTAGGATTTTGTAGGGTTTTGTAGGTCAATAAAAATGTTTTAATTGCTGTAATATTTGCAGTTTAGTAAAGAAAGATGTATCCATGTTATGAGTGTGTTCTTCTTTGCTAACAGAGGACAGAAATGCAAATTCCATTTTTTTGTCTGCTACAATGACCTCCATGTGCTACTGATATCCATTATTCACAAAGGTGTTTATACCCTGTAATCCAAATTTCCTACCCCAGCAGCATTTTTAGAACAAAGTTCCCATGCTACATTTAATATAATATTAAACCTCCAAAAACAAATCTGGACATTATTGTGAATTAATAAGCTGGAACCTGAGCCGGCTTAAGGTTCCATCACCCGTGCCAAGTGTTAATTATCATGACATCAATCCTCTCTTTTTCTCCCAAAGCCACAATGTTGGAGAGTCGTCTATAGTTGAAGTACGTTAATCCAATCAGTGGCTCTGGGCCAGTGGGGTGCTGTTCCTTTCAAATGTCAGAACTGCTGTACCTAGCCTGTTAGAAGAAAAAAAGAGAAACTTAACAAAAGAAAACCAAGTAAAATAAACAGGAAAATGTGCAGACTGCCAAGTACAGGAAATCTGTTTTTTTTTCTTTTTTTTTCTACAAATAAAATGGCAGTTGTGTTATCTGCTCTAGTTTTCACATGCAAGATTACACACAATGCCTGTGTGTTTTGTCTTTGAACAGCATCAATGTTTGTTGTTGAAGAGGAGGTGATGTGATTGGTGACGGATTTGTGGGATTATATACATTGTGAAAGCTAGGCCTGTCTGAGAATTACTTTTTTTTGCTCTGTTCCAGACAGTCTCTTGTCTAGGGTAGCATGTATGAGAGGTAAAACTAGCTTCACATATTACAAATAAAATAATAAATAACTGATGTTGAAATTTCAATATAGCTTATCTTTTTTGGGAAAATAATATATATACATATATATATATATATATATATATATATATATATAGTGCAATACACCTAAAGTTACAGCTCATCATTCCTGGCAACTCATTCTACAGCAGTCATAAATGATTCTTGCCTTAGGCAATGTCTAAAACACAACTGTTTCATTCATAATGTCTACAGTTGGTTTAATGTTTAAACCATAATTTACAGACTCAGATGTGCACAGATTAAAACCCACTGACACCAAAATTTAAAACATATCCAATATCATTTTTTCACTTTCTTATTTTCTTCAAAGTGAGGTAAATGCCCTCTTAGGCAGCTTAGATCCCTTTTAGAGCAAGTGTCCCCTATTACCCTCTATTACCTCTTTGGTAACAACTCTGTTACCAAGAGTTGTTAGATTTTCCCTTACCATGAGAATGAAACTCCTAAAGTCAACCACATTAAAATGACACATCAAATCTATCCAACAAAACTATAAAATGGACTTAGATACCAGGATAAAACTGACAAGCAGGTTTTCCACAAAAGAGAACCTGAGAAGTTTATAAACCACAGTCCAATCATGATTAAAAACCACCATTTTGGCACCTCCAAAACTTAAAAAAAAAAAAAAACTGGTGTAGAGGTGCCGATGTGGAGAAATGATCATTTGTAATTGTGTGGTACTGATGCTTTGTGGGCAAAAGTATATATTGCAGTTGGCTTATTCCTGGGTGAAGGGGGATCACAATTCATGTTCCTGCTTTTGTAATGGTGGGGTTCTCTGCTGTTTAACAGGAATGAGCAAGATTGTGAAATACATTCTTATATCAAGTCCTTGTCATTCGATTTTTGGTAATTTGTAAGTAATATAAAATGGTTCGGAATGTGCTTCATAAATTATTTATTACCTTTCAAGAAGCCCAGTGGTGTTGGCAAGTATTCGGGGAAAGTCTGTTTGTTGGAATTAATGGGGTGGACAGCTCTAAATTTGTGAATTGCTTTTGGTACCAGACAAGTATTAAAACAAGGCAAATCACTGCATGGTAAAGCAGAGTGCTGGGCATACCTAGACCTCTTTGTAGTTTTAGTAAGGTAAATATACTGTACTAGGGAGTGGGACCATAGAAATATGGTAAATTCTTGCTGAAAATTTTTTTAAGAGTTTTTAAAAGTTTTCTAACAATAACTAAAATATAAAAAGTCATCCAGGTGTTAGTTACTTTTTGTATTATAGTAGTAAAAGATTCTAACACTTGTATTATGGAGTGAATCCTAGTGTTTGACAAGTACATGCTCCAAAAAATTATAATTTTGTATTATTTCATGACAACCATTTCAAATAAATTTATTTGGGTTTCACATTTTTCTTGTTATAATATTAGGTATAAGTCAGTGAACTATTTCTGATCAACAATGCACATATTATATAGCAAACATGTGTCTGCATAACAGTGGAAATGCTATATTATTTTTTAGTGTTGCTAAGTGTTTACCAATTCAACAAATGAAGTGCTGCAATGCTGAAGTACAGTCTATGAAGCTTTTATGTATGCTTGCCGCACAAAGCTTTCAAGAATAAGTGTACTTGCAACCCAACATCCAGAAAAAAGTAATTCAAGTAAAAGTATATATTTCATACGTGCAGAAAGTGACATTTTTACTGGATGGACCTGCCCAGGGCCAGCACTGGCCCTTTTGACACCTAGGTATATATATATGTTCATATAAATATGATCAGATCGAGGTTTCTTAGCAGACAATTAATCAGAACCCAGAAAATTGAAATGGCTGATCTTCACTAGCAATTCAATTACTGATCAGATAAAATGATCAGATTCAAAGACACCCAATAAGCCAAAGCGATTATTGGGGTTCTGATTAGACTTGGATAGATCAGACATATTGGTAAATATTGATCAATAAATAAATAAATAAAATAAAATAAATAAATATATAGAACTTGTGCAGTTCGAGCAAATACAAAATCCCCCAAGTATCATGGATATGTGTCCAGAGTTTTGGGACTTCCGAAAGATCTATTACACTGGTCAACAAACATTTTCTTGCCAAATCTTGAAGAACTCATATTTCTGTAAAAAAAGAAATTGTATGAATAAAAAGAAGGAAAATGAAAGTTGAAAATAATGTCATGAAAATAATGCTACATTTAATAAAAAAATACAAAACATCAGTGTAAATAAAGAATGATAATATTATGCTGTGTTACCATTTGTTGTTGGTAAAATCGTCTATTCTGATTCCTGTATCACAAGAACTAGAGCAAATTCAATGAAACTGATGTCATTTCTGGGTTCAGCAGATCTGAAATACATTAAATATATTGAAAAATCCTTGGCAAGTGCAAGCCAGCTTATTTTTTTCAAAATACAGTATAGAAATTAACTTTGGGGCTTGAGGTGTTCTTAAACAGATGTGTTCCATGATGGACAATTGCAATGGAGTGCTTCTGTCTCGAACAATTGATTGTATCCAATGTTGCAATTCCTAGATCCTACAAATCAATTAGATGCAACACTGGATGACATGCATTCCCGGAAGATCAATAGGTTATTTTTCCATATATGTAGGGTGACTGGGGTTGGAAAATCATGGGGAAATGTGTATGTATTGCAAAGATGTGCTGCATATGTTTTTTTTTTTTTTTTGCCCCGACGTGCACTTTAAACCACACAAAGAGATGGTTAGGCATGTGTTGTATCTGTGTATTTTTCCTATTTCTACATGAGGTCATTGTAGTTGTCTCAACTCAGGTTAGACAAGGCCAGATGTCAGATCTAGAGACATTTCACGATCAAAGGCGAATGTATCTTAAGACAATCGGAAGAGGTTTGAAAGTAGCTGTAAGCTTATCTTATGCATTATATTTTATGGCCAACTGCCATTTGGAATACTTATTTCCTAAATTATTTTTTGGCACACTGGGCTTCCTCTGAAACTAATCTGCATTCACTGGAATGCAATGTCAAGCATAAATACAGTGAGGACACTTTTCAAGAAAACGGCAAAGCTGTTTCCCCCGGTCAAGGAAGTATCTAAACCTAATAAACAGCCCTAAGTCCATTACATAGATCACGTAATGTTTGGAAACGTCAATAACCTTTGTATGTCTACCTAGGCGTCCAGTCTTTTCTTTGCCAAATTGAAACAAAGACATAATTCCAATTTAATAATTTAAGTCATTACACTGGAGATTCTAAAGCAGTTTAAGGGCAATGACTTTGTATACAAGGAATCAAGCCCTGAGGCTTTAAGAATTTTCTATTTTATTTCTTCCATCGTTGGCTACAATTTCACATATTGAGTTATATGAAAATATGCCTGATACAAAATTGGACATGTTTTTATATTAAGCAATTACCAATGCTTTAGCCTGTTATTAATATCAATAGGGGACTTTTTTAGTTTATTGTGTGTGGGGGTAACAACAGGAATATAATAGGTAAAAACAATATTATTTTTTTTTTACACATTTTTAAATGGTTTGACATCTGTTTTACCTATATGTTTACACTTTTTGGATAATCGAAAGAGACAGTACAGCAGTAGCCACCTGGGCTTCAGCTCAGCTCGTCTGGGAGCTGGGGAACAATCCATCTAATCAAATCTAATGAGTCACCCCTTTTTCTCATTAACCTGTTTGTAGAGATTTGAGCTTTGGAGCTATTGAGGTTCATGGTAGATTTCAAGTGAAACTTTTAACAAATTCTTCTTCTTTGGTGTTCTTTTTTATTTAATATTATAGACGATAATAAAAAAAAAAAGGAGATAAACAAGATTAATGACTATTTTAATTCCCTTAAAGATTACTTCAAATTGTGGCCCATATTAATAATAATTATTTTATTTTTTTTTTTTATTTTTTGCATTTTAAATGCGTTAGCAATTTGTAAAACCACTCTGTAATTGATAGAACATATATTAGAAGGCACATTTGTTTTCCATGAGCTGGACCCTAGGGGCTTGCCACTATAGTTTGCTAAGCTATTACCACTTTGAGATTACATAAGCAACTAATAGATTATTCAGAATGATTATTCAGATCAGTCATCCTAAATTGACCATAGAATTGCTGAAAATGTATATTGTAACAAGCAACATTTTGGTTGAAAAAAAATTATTGCACCAGGGCTTTATGTGAACACAACACTCCCATGTGCCAGATAGTATGGAATGCTCCATACATTTATAAAAGAAAACTGTAACCATAAACTATTATTCATTTTAGAAATGTAGCACATCATTAATAGCATAAGAGTCAAGTTTTTTCATATGTTCTTTCTTTTCAAGTTGAACTATTCATACCCAATCTAAATCTGGTTGCTATGGTGTATCTATTTTGTTTACAATCTCATGATCCTTCTGTGAATAAAGATTTCTCAAATTTCCACAGGCAGTACATTTCTAGTCATGCTAAGGGATTAAAATCGAGTACTTTTTAGTTCTGGCTGACCTGAACTCATGACATTATTACTAAATAAACATAAGAATGTATCAGTCCACTCACCATCAGATCAGTGCCGATTTTGCTTACTGTTCTGCCTGTGCACAGCTTAGTAGGACCAAGTTGAAATTGCTGTTATTCTTAAAGATTAAAATCCATTACAGACTTGTCATGGACTGCAGCATTGTACCACATTCTCAGCCAAGCTCCAAACCGCTTAGATTCAACAGAATGGAAGTGGTTGGGAAACCTTTTGTGCCCATGTTTGCATGCAGTTCCTGGAAGCAATGGGTCTCCTCTGGCTGTTTGGTTACACGACATTAGCGGGCAACATGTGCAAAAGCGCTGACCTGCAGTGCGAGTTTTCCACTTCTTGGTTTCTCAGAGGTTCACATCTGACCTTTGCAGCGCTGGATCCCAGGTTCGAATCTCAGCCAGGTCCTTATCTGTTTGGAGTTTGCAGGTTCTCCCTGTGTTTGTGTGGGTTACCTCCTGATGCGCTGGTTTCCTCCCACATTCCAAAAATATGTAGTTAGGTTATTTGGCTTTCTCTGAAAATTGACTTTAGACTGTATTAAAGACATATGACTATGATAGGGACATTACATTGTGAGCCCCTTTGAGGGACAGCTAGTCAGATGACTATGAACTTTGTACAGCACTGTGTAATATATTGGCACTATATAAATACTGTGTAATAATAATAATAATAAGTGATTTTTTTAAGTTTCAATGACGAGGAGAAGGGACATTTGACCTCATAGATCAATTATGATGTTAGTGTCCCCACTTGCAAGATTCATTCTCATTAAATGTTAGATTTGGGATCTGGGTAAAAGCAGTTAATGTTCTGTGCATTTCCGCACAGGAAGTAAGGTTTGATTAGTAGTCCGAACTTCCAAGAAACTTTTTGCACCTATTCCTAACTTTAGTTCACTGTGTACTGTGAAGAGAACTGAGAGGTTGTATGAGGTTGTATGTATATACGGGTTTTATGAAAAATAGCATATCTAACATGTTTATCCCAGTTTGCTAAAACTTTTAACAATGTGTCTGCATGAAGTTGCCATGTATTAACTAAAAACCACAGCACATGATTTATGCTTGACCATTAATGTAAATCAAGCAGTAAAACCAATATAATAGACTTTGCAAGGTTTGGGCGTGTTTACTGCAAGCTGTACACAATATAGTATTTTGAATATGTAGTTATCAGGCAACACCAAGTTGACCAGGGTGAATTTGAACCCCTCTGGTCCATTCACACTTCTATACTTTTATAAAATGGAAGAAAATGATGAATGGATTAATATAAGAAGAATGTATACAATTTTACCTAAAATTGAACTCCAGCCTTTTCGTCAGTTTTTACTGTCATACATGCTGTACTGAAATTGCTTACTCTGATTTCACTGCCTGACTTCTGAACTGCTTCTTCCATTAATTTGATTTCACTTATTTTGCAAAGATTTCAGAGAACTATATACAAAAACCTGCTAAATATATATATAATCCTTTTATTGACAATATATCTCACATTAAAATTTTCCACATGGGAAATCAAAATTAAAAAGTAGCTACCTTACTCCAGCAATATTACACACATTCCTGGCTAAATAACCAGATTATAGTGCTTAGTATGAGAAATGATAAGCCTAAGCTTACACAATTTTTTGTAATGTAACAATTATTGTATGTTCTGACATGTTTCGCCAGTTAAGCCCACTTCATCCGCTTTATAGGTTTATACCTTGTCATATAGTGCAAAATCCTGGGTCAATATAATATATATGTATATATATATATATACTGTAACAGAGTGTCCCAAAAATGGCAGGGAAAGTGCATTATTGGCTCCAGAGAATAGTAAGTGATAATTGATGTATAGGTTTTGAGAAGAAAACCAGGTACTTTAGGGCCCTGGAGTTGGCCAAGGGAGTGAAAGGGTGGATTCCTTGGCCAAACCCAATCCTGAGTGGGTTATTTGCACCTGCACTCAGGTGCAAAGCGAGTGAGTGATCATCCGCAGGCTGAGGGGAATTTGATCAGCAAGAGGCTGAAGGGAATTTGATCACCACGAGGCTCAGAGACAGCCAGAGTGGATTCCAGGCTGAGAGAGAGCCAGAGGGGATTCCAGACTGAGAGAGAGCCAGAGTGGTATCCAGGCTGAGAGAAAGCCAGAGTGGATTCCAGATTGAGAGAGAGCCAGAGTGGATTCCAGGCTGAGAGAGAGTCAAAGTGGATTCCAGGCTGAGAGGGGGGATTCCAGGCTGAGAGAGAGACAGAGGGGATTCTAGGCTGAGAAAGAGCCAGAGGGGATTCCAGGCTGAGAGAAAGCCAGAGTGGATTCCAGGCTGAGAGAGCCAGAGTGGATTCCAGGCTGAGAGAGAGCCAAAGTGGATTCCAGGCTGGGAGAGTGGATTCCAGGCTGAGAGGGAGCCAGAAGGGAATCTAGGCTGAGAAAGAGGCAGAGGGGATTCCAGGCTGAGAAAGAGCCAGAGTGGATTCCAGGCTGAGAGAAAGCCAGAGTGGATTCCAGGCTGAGAGAGCCAGAGGGTTCCACGCTGAGAGAGAGCCAGAGGGTTCCAGGCTGAGAGAGAGCCGGAGGGTTCCAGGCTGAGAGAGAGCCAGAGTGTTCCAGGCTGGGAGAGAGTCAGAGGGTTCCAGGAAAGCCAGCGGCTAAACAGTACCACAAAACCGTGGGTGGAACATTACTGATATAGTGTATGTGTTATTAAGAGAAGGCACCTAAGTGAGGTAGCCAGATACTGTTTAGTATTTGTTGTGAAATGCTGTGGAGTGTGCTGTAACACTTGCTGATTCTGATTATATTAAAATATGCTGACCCCTGTAAAAAAATGCTATACCTTAGTAAAACCTTTAATATATTAACAGATGCATGCCTTCTGAAAAAGCTAGAACAGGTTAGGCTACCAACAGATACGAGGCACTGCTCGGCAGAGTTGACATTGATCCCTTGGAAAAAAAGAAGTTTTTTTTATAAACAATCAGCTATTTTCTCTGCCAAGATAATATTGAAATGTTGCTTCCAGAAAAGAAAATACTTGTGTACTATGCATGATTGTTTGATTATCTTGAGATAAAAAAAATGCAAAAGATTATTTCCAGCAAAAAATGGATTTCTCCAAACTATTTTTTTTCTGGTGATGCTCTCCTATCTCCTATTTCTTTCAACTGTAGGTAGCCAGGTCTGCATCCTACATTGTTTAACCCCCTTTGAGAAGCGTTTGTGATTCAATTCTCATAAAAGTAGCTACCTTACTCCAGCAATATTACACACATTCCTGGCTAAATAACCAGATTATAGTGCTTAGTATGAGAAATGATAAGCCTAAGCTTACACAATTTTTTATTCATGTAACAATTATTGTATGTTCTGACACGTTTCGCGGGTTAAGCCCACTTCATCTGCTTTATAGGTTTATACCTTGTCATATAGTGCAAAATCCTGGGTCAATATAATATATATGTATATATATATATATATATATATATATATATGTATATATACTGTAACAGAGTGTCCCAAAAATTACAGGGAAAGTGCATTAATGGCTCCAGAGAATAGTAAGTGTTAATTGATGTATAGGTTTTGAGAAGAAAACCAGGTACTTTAGGGCCCTGGAGCTGGCCAAGGGAGTGAAAGGATGGATTCCTTGGCCAAACCCAATCCTGAGTGGGTTATATGCACCTGCACTCAGGTGCAAAGCGAGTGAGTGATCATCTGCAGGCTGAGGGGAATTTGATCAGCAAGAGGCTGAAGGGAATTTGATCACCATGAGGCTGAGAGACAGCCGGAGTGGATTCCAGGCTGAGAGAGAGCCAGAGGGGATTCCAGACTGAGAGAGAGCCAGAGTGGTTTCCAGGCTGAGAGAAAGCCAGAGTAGATTCCAGATTGAGAGAGAGCCAGAGTGGATTCCAGGCTGAGAGAGAGTCAAAGTGGAATCCAGGCTCAGAGAGTGGATTCCAGGCTGAGAGAGAGCCAGAGGGGATTCCAGGCTGAGAAAGAGCCAGAGGAGATTCCAGGCTGAGAAAGAGCTAGAGTGGATTCCAGGCTGAGAGAAAGCCAGAGTGGATTCCAGGCTGAGAGAGCCAGAGTGGATTCCGGGCTGGGAGAGAGCCAAAGTGGATTCCAGGCTGAGAGAGTGGATTCCAGGCTGAGAGAGAGCCAGAGGGGATTCTAGGCTGGGAAAGAGCCAGAGGGGATTCCAGGCTGAGAAAGAGCCAGAGTGGATTCCAGGCTGAGAGAAAGCCAGAGTGGGTTCCAGGCTGAGAAAGCCAGAGGGTTCCAGGCTGAGAGAGAGCCGGAGGGTTCCAGGCTGAGAGAGAGCCTGAGTGTTCCAGGCTGTGAGAGAGTCAGAGGGTTCCAGGAAAGCCAGCGGCTAAAGAGTACCACAAAACTGTGGGTGGAACATTACTGATATAGTGTATGTGTTAGTAAGAGAAGGCACCTAAGTGAGGTAGCCAGATACTGTTTAGTATTTTGTTGTGAAATGCTATAGAGTGTGCTGCAACACTTGCTGATTCTGATTATATTAAAATATGCTGACCCCTGTAAAAAATGCTATACCTTAGTAAAACCTTTAATATATTAACAGATGCATGCCTTCTGAAAAAAAAAAGCTAGAACAGGTTAGGCTACCAACAGATACGAGGCACTGCTCGGCAGAGTTGACATTGATCCCTTGGAAAAAAAGAATTTTTTTTTAAACAATCAGCTATTTTCTCTGCCAAGAAGAACAATATTAAAACACGCACACTAGAGATGTGTCAGATAATATGGAAATGTTGCTTCCAGAAAAGAAAATACTTGTGTACTATGCATGATTGTTTGATTATCTTGAAATAAAAAAAAATGCAAAAGATTATTTCCAGCAAAAAATGGATTTCTGCAAACTATTTTTTTTCTGGTGTTCTCCTATCTCCTATTTCTTTCAACTGTAGGTAGCCAGGTCTGCATCCTACATTGTTTAACCCCCTTTGAGAAGCGTTTGTGATTCAATTCTCATAGGAGATACAAGTAGTCCCCGGGTTACATACGTCATAGGGACTGTAGGTTTGTTCTTAGGTTTAATTTATATGTAAGTCAGAACAGGTACATTATTTTAATATATGCAATTAGGACGGATGTTTGTCTCAACATATTTAGGCAGTGATGTGTCAGTTACTGTATAAAATCCTTACTGTTATTCACAAACAAAGCAAAAAAAAATACTTTTTTGGAGCCTAGACATTTAATTACTTCTGGAGCAAGCTGTGCTTTGATATGCAAAAAGAAACAGCTGCAGTTTGTCTTGAGAAGTACTCACTGGTGAATTTGACAGCCAACTCTTTCCAAAAACCATAACCATACATAAATGAATGTTTAACCTCCCTGGCGGTGTTCCTGAGTGTGGCTCGGAGTGGATTTTCTATGCAAAATGTGGTAAATCCGAGCCACACTCGGGGTGGAATTTCCAGCGGCGTCCTCCACGATGTCCACGTCTTCTTCTCCTGCTGATGCCGGCCGGGCAGCTGTGTAACCTCAGAATGCCTAGCCGGCATCTGCATCCCCAGGGTGTGAACGTTGGGGACGCGAGGCTAGGGAAAGCAGATGCCAGACAGGCATCTGCTTACAAGTGTGTGCCTGGAGGGCGGGACCGTGCAGGCAGAAAGGCGGGACTGGGCGGAAAAATTAAAATTAAAAAGATTTATAAATGTACTGCTTTTGCATTTAAAAAAAAAAAATTATGAAAAATTGAATTCCTCATGAACAATATTGCACTCATATGCCTAAAGCTTCACAGCTTTATATCTTCAGCGTGAGATCATGTAAAGCACTGCTAGTCCCATAAGTAATATTAGTCCAATTTCCCTCTTTTCCATTCAAGAACTGTAATAATTTGCATTGAAAATATTTCAAATCCAAAGGTAATTGAACTCTCTAACTGTACACAGCAGGCAGCCCTGTATAGTAACAAGCTCACACAGAACACTGCTAAGCATATACAGCCATATTTACATAATGAAAAATCTTGGGGCGGTAAGCTGATTGTCAAGAAGATCAGTGGGCAGCATTCCCATTGGGATAAATAATTTTTTAAAGGTCAGTTACAAAGTTACAAAGGCCATTAGGGCTAAGGGTACATAGACTAAATGGGTGCAAAGTGTACAGACCATCAGGGTTGGAATCAGGTGTTCTTAGAACAAAATTTAGTGTTGACAAGATAGCTTTACCGATCATGCGATGTATGAGAAAAGTCATGATGAAACACAAAACTCCAAAATAGGTAAAATATATGCACCCCTGTATATATTTATCCTTTACATTTCTTTGGAATATATTTTTTCATGCCTATGAGATGCCCAAGATTTCTGCATTAGTGCTCCAAACCTATATATGATCGACAGGTACACTTTCATTTGATTTATATCCATTCCTATGTGCTTTACATCTGGCCATGTAGTATACTGATTTGTACAGAATTAAAGTTCTTCAGCTGGCCAACACAGTACGGAGTTCAGAGAAGTTCAGATATTTATTGGATAAATATTTATTAAGAATATTTATTTAGTTTAAACTGTTTACTCAGCTGTGTAAAAGGATGAAAGTGATGCTGTTGTCTGAGATGTAAACTGTTATATTTTACACAAGTCAGAAACATCTGGAATTTGATTTAGTGCTATTGGAGAAAATGGGTATTAAAAAGGTTACTGCACTTCTGAACTACAGACCTATTCCTAATATTGCTGAAAATGGTTCTACTTAATATAGGTACTGTGGGCTCAGTTATTAAAAATCTTTATACTTCTGTAAACATATAATGATATGTCAATAATATAAATTGTAAGGAACAAAAGGTGAAATATTTTCATATAAATGTAGGGCATTCATTTATCTTGTTTGCAATAATTTTGGATAAATTATTAATTTTGGGGGGGACTGAAAGATTTTCCTGCTGCGTAAGATTCCATTGCATTTAATTAGATTTCCCCACAATTACTGTCACAGTGACAAGGCTTCACCAGATATGTAATTGGAGAAAAACGTACAGCAGCAACACAGACAAAAACAAAAAGTTCACCAGTAGAGTATAGGAAGGCTATAAAACTGATGTCTGCTTTTTATTTGTGGGGGTGGGAAAAGGGGCCTAAAGAAAAACATATTAAGTGTGCACTGAAATTATAAAACTGGAGGGATCCTTAGGTTCACCTGTGTGATACAGCAAACCTGATAAGAATCTTTTAAGAAATCCATTCCAGGTTTGCAGGATTACCCAGGTTCATTGATTAAATGTTTAATATTACAGGCCCATTTGTAAGTTGCCATTACTGGCATAATTCTATATTATACAGCTTGCTAGTTGGTGTTTTGGGCCTCTGCCCGAATCACTGACCCACAATGAGGATACATCTCAGAGGTTCCGATATTTGTCACGCAGTTGTCTCCATGCTTGTTTCAGGTGTGATAGACACTACAAAAAAAAAGTGCTTGTTGCAGATTTTGCATTACTTTATGTCAAAATGAGAGTATTAAGGAAAAGTCTCATGACATGTGGTGCAATGCACTGCAGTGCTATTCATTGCACCTATCATGTAGACCACAATGTGCACCGCATGATACAGATTTTAAACATGCATTGTTGCACAGTAAAATAAAATGATGCAAATCCACTAAAGTCTACTTTTTGGTGTGTGGACAGCCCATCAAATTAACTGCCTTATCATTATTTATGTAAATACCTAAAAAGCACATTTGCTGCTTGAATTAATTACTCACAGTACCCCCTATGATTATGAACTGCAATCATCCTTTAGCACAATTCTCATTGTGCAGGTTAATGGTTATGGGGAAGTTATATGAGTTTAGTAGATTAGCTTGTTGTTGTTTTGGGCCATTGGGTGGGCACCTGCCAACCCACATACAAACTATATAAACATTTATTAAATTATCTATATATATCAAATGTTAAATTAAATCATAAACCAACTTTTCAGGTTAAATGATAAAATGGCCTGGTTTATTAAAGCCTACAATATAAACCACAGTAACACTTTATTACCACTAGAACACAAGGAATTCATTGCCACATTGCATGCAAACAATTAAAAGACAGAATGTGTTTAAGGGAACAAGGGTGCATTTGAGCAGCCTTGTTCACACAAATCTAAAAAAAAGGTAAAAAAACATACCAACAAATATTCCATTGGCATCAATTTGTGGTGTTCACGGGGCCACATCCTTTTTTGGACTCAAACAATAACTGCAAACAAAAAACAAAAAGCACATTGTTGTATTGTTGAGTTTAATCATCAAATCATTTACAAGAGCTGTGCGAGTTAGCAGGGTCATGAATTCCTGCTCACAGTCCGCTTGTTAATTGCACTGGAGGTCCAGGTACACCCTTTCACTAAATAAAGATTAGGCAAGTGTGAATTTACTAGGTGGTAATAACATCTCTTAGTTGTGGTGACATAAAACACTGATGCTTGGCTCTTGTGGTTTATGGCAATGTCACCTGAACCACTCTGTGTTATTAATACACCCGTGTAATTCTGTTACTTATGATTATTCCAGATATATGGCTAATATGTTTCAGCCTGCATTATGGTGCCAAGTTATCTCATGATTATACAACTATATACCATTTTACCCTCTTAAGCATAAACTTGCTATATAACTTCACAAGCATGAGCTTATTAATTACAGCAAAAAGTATTACTGGTTGTAAAATGAAATTAAATAAAGCCAAGTAAGCAACGTTGTTTTGCAACTAAAGATATTACACATTATAATCTGGCGTGCAAACAATACTTTTTATTTTGTTTCACCGTTCATTTTCAATTTTATTGAAATTAAGGAATCATCCTAATAGGAACTAGTGTATTATTTATGGAGAGGTAGGAAGAGAGCTGATAACTCTTCATGAAAGATTGTTCACTCTCTGTATGGTAAAAGCTAAGAACCATGTTAACTAAATACCGAAGTCATTTTATGAGCTGGACAAAAAGAGTAGTAGACTGTTAGCCAATGTCATCTGCAGATAATTAATTAGCCAGAGAAGGGGCTCTTCCACATTAAAGACATTACAGCAACGTTTGAACTTTTTATATGGAACTCCTTTAATATTCAATAATCTTGTGACACCTCTTTGGTGTCTTAATCCTCTAGAATGGAGGCCATAAGAGCTTACCCCACTTATAATGGAAAACCTGTGAATGTTTTTAAAAATGGCCTTGACTAGCAGAGAGGTCTATCTTTGCCATATTGTAAAATGTTTATAGACATTTTGGCCCCATTGTTTTTGTCACTTTCAGTTTCTTAATAAAGGCCAATCAAAGTGTGCAATTCCACTTGTAGACCAATATACCACTTAACAAGACTTGAAATTATTTACCAAAATGTTGGCCGTCTTTTTTGCATGAAATAATTCACTATGGTCAAGTGGGGTTTATGCCATTCAGAAAAGCAAGGATGATAATGATCATGGTTATCAATAGGATTCACTTGGCTAGATCAAGGGCAATCCCATGCAGTTACTGTTCACTGATAAGGGGAAGGCCTTTGATCAAGTAGACAATATACATACGCCATATACATTTTGTTTTGTATCTTATGAAGACATTACCAATAGAGATACCGAAGTCTTTTTTAAAAGCCTTTACTTTTTTATTTCTTATTTCTAAAAGCCTTTGCTTTCTTTATTTTAATCTTTATTTGAATTGGAAACTGATTTTTACTCTAAGTCAATAGAAGGTTTGGAGATTCAGGATGTTTTCCTATGCTATGCAGGGTATTGCCACTATCATTGAGCAATACTTTAGTGAGATCCTGATATACCTTCTACCCTAGTTTAAGTACATTGAACACTTGGGGATAACAACTGTCCAAAAATTGGGTCAACCTGCACCTTCTTTATTAGGTTAATGTCAGAGCAACATTTCTTTTCTACCCCATAACCCCAACATCGTTGTTACCTTGCGGAATCCCTCCTTTTCCTGGAATAGAGGACCTCATCCTTCTCAGATTGCTGTCCTCTCATTTTTAAAGAGCTCAAACGTTTTTACAGCAGCAACATTGCATTTAGGAGTCTGAACACACACTCTCCTATGCCAGGCTATATATATTCTCAGTCCCCCTTCTTGCATGCTTGGTAATCAGAATTTGGGCTTATTTCCACCCCACAGCAATGAGAGAGAATCCTATCACTGACCTAATAGTCCTCCATTAGTAGTAGATTCCAGGACATGGACTAAAGCAGAGGTCCCCAACCCTCGGCCGTCTAACAGCTGGGCCGGAAGAGCACCGAGACCAGCGGTGGTCAGCGGCTCTGGGCGGTTCACCCCTCCGCAGGGTCAGGAGAAGGAGGGGGCGAACCGGCCAGAGCCACGGACCATGTCTTCCGAATAGATCACATTCTCAGGGCCGTGGGCGGGTTGTGTCTCCAGTTGGGAACCACTGATCTAAAGGATGTCTATCTCAGTGGTATAAAACACCAGAGCTTTTACACTTACTAAAATGTAAATAAAAACACAGATGTGGTATAAAAAGTATTTAGATAAAAAACACAAACACATGCCAGTTTAAAAAAAAAAAAAGTTTAGCTATATCACTAGAAGTAGATCCAGTGTCAATCACATCTTCTAGTGAAGAAAATCCACGATGAGCATTTAGTATATGTAAGCCTAGCCTTGGATAAAACTGGCAGTACTAACATTTTGTTTTAATTTTAAAGTTTTTAATCACCTAAATCCCAGTTGTATATTTAACTTTCAGTAGGCTAAATAGTGTGCCAACACCTTTTAAAATTGTTTAGAGTATAAAGAAAGAGACACATAAAGACTGTAAAATATGAAAGACTAGTAACTATGAACCATTTCCAAGTTTGTGTGCTGCAGCTGGGGAGAATACTGCTTTTAATTTTTAATTATAGTTCCCCTAAGAAATGTTTCTGGTTAATATTACCCCCATAAGCATATGAAGACATCTGGTCAGTAACAATACAACTGAATTGTTCCCTAGAAATATTTATCGTACTGCACCTAATTAATATCTTATATTGTTTATGCTATTTTTCATTGCCTTATTTGTATTACATTTACATTGGATTAATTTCTTTGTCTACTTCAGCTGACAAGAGTACACGATGTGTAGTAGAAAAATAAAGCTCTGCCTATCTAAAAGTGACTTATTAGTTTTTATTATCAACGAAAATATCAGTGTGTAATATTTCCCTACAGAATTAACAAATAATTATTATTATTAATTAACAAATATAGTGTTTTTTTTACATTTAAAGGCCTTAGAAGACATCCCAAGTGGATGTCTATAGGATAATGGTAGGTTGCTTTGTTGTCCATAAGGCAGTTAATATCTAGAGTTGTTACTTAGCTAGTACATCACAGTCCCTTAGGGCTTTAACTAGTGGAAGCTCCAGAATTCTAGGGGGGCAAAGATGGGCACAATGGCTGGGTGATGTGGCACAAGAAAGGTACAGCGTTCATTGACAGAGACTCTAGATGACACTCTGGTGTGCTAGAGGGCTGAAATCTGTAAACTTAATAGGATGTAAGGCTGAGGCTGTGGTCCCATACAGAAAGTGGGCTGCAAGCAGTAGGTGGCAAGCATAGTGTCTTGGACTCATGTGCATTAGTCCTGCGAGGGTCTGATTGGTCATCAGTAATTTTCCGCAGCTCCTGCACCAGCACTGTTTGCAACGATTTGTTTTGGGCCTCTAGGCAATAACAAATTTTGATTTAAGAGGCTAAGGTGGCAGTGCTAGTTATCTAGTTCTTATGGTGCCCTATACATGAAATACAATATAAAATAGAATCCGTTTAATTAACTAAAAATGCGTCTTAAACTTAAACTTTAAAATTCTGTTTCAATTTATATTAATCAAAAACTGTACCAAAGCCATGATTCTCAAGAACAGCAAAGAATGAGCAGACTTCTTCCAATGCAAATATTATCATCTTTAAAGTACATCATTTACTCTGGCATCTTATATTAAATGTCTAGTGAACAATGTGCGTGCAGATTTGTAGAAACAGTGATTAATGCATGCTCATCTATCATTGTCACTTTTTTTTCTTTCTTTTTTTTATTTTTAAAATTTTTCCTTGTCTGCCTTTTTTTTTGCCTAGATCACATCTCCGTCAGCAGCTTAAAGTTAAATATTCGGAGACCTTCCTCTGTCATAAGTGTAAATGATATTTTGTTGTTAAAGTGGTGTGCCAAGATACCGTAAAATTCATGTTAAGAATGAGTGTGAGCTGAGGAGCTGGTTTCTGGCACACCCAATGATAATATTCTTTTTTTAAATATCCAAGTAATCCTCAAGTCTTATTTGACTCTGCAAAAATTGGTGAGGATTTGCTGCATATTACAGAAAATATATTTTTTAAAGAAATGTTATTATTAGACAGGATATGACAGCCAAATAAAAACAAAAAAGGGGATTATTTATTGCTGCATGATCCTAAAACACACATTATTAGGGCTTGTTCACAATGCTGTTGCCTTGGTGGCTGTGAAGCAGTGCTGTTACCAGTTTACAAGACCATATCCGGCCATATGAAGGAGTCAAAGGGGTGGATCGGCATGTGGATATAGTTGGAAACTGGCAAATGGCAGGGTTTTAGCCTTTTGGGATTTGACAGGGAATTGCTGCATCTAGTGCCAGTAGGAATAAGAACTTAATGCAAAATTTCTATCCATTAAAACGCAAGGGGGTAGGCATCCTGAAGATGGTCTGGGTGGTGCTAGAAGGATGGCAGAGGGCAAAGGACTAGTTACTAATCTTGACCATGTCTCCTACAGCAGATTCTTTTCCCATTACTGATTATTTCCCATTACAGGCAGTCATCACAGGGGTAGTGTTGTTGGGATAATTAAATAGCATTAGTAGAGGTGGACATAGTACAGATCTGTTGGGGAATTGAAGCAGAAATATCCATATATTGTGGGTCTTGGGTTACAGTAGCGACATCACAAAATCTCATTCTGAATCTAGTGAGACCAGCAAGCAGAGGCACATTGTCTTAGGTGATCCTAAACTACAGATTAACACATGTATGGCTCAAGGCACATGAATGCCTAGACACAGGAACTGCACTGTTTTTTCCATGTTACATGCTTGGTTCCCGGACCAATCCGATCTAAGCTGGAGATGTCAAAAGAAGATGGGCACGATGGAACATATTTGGTGGGGCTGCCCTCTTTTACAGCCTTTCTGAGAACAGGTTGTTTGCAAAAGCTATGCCATCACAGGTACAGATACCCCTCTCCTCCCTCTGTCCCATTTTTTTGGCCCATTTTCACCATACTGTATGTCTCCTAAAGCTTATAATATTTTCTCTGGGTACTCTAGTTTCCTCCCAAATCCCAAAAACACCCAAAATTGACCTAAGACTGTATTAAAGATTACCATACACAAACATTAATATACATAAATACATTAACATATGACTGAGGTAGTTACATTAGATTGTGGCAAGTGGAAATTCTGTAATTCAGCAAATTCAGCAAATGTTTTTGTATTCATGTTTATCCTTTCAATAAAAATGTTAACACACAAAAAATTTAATTATTTCAAGGTGCAGCTTAAGCATCGGCTTTACATTTTATCTATAAGATAGGAAATCTTTCATTTTAGAATTCCTGTCCACTTTAAAAGCATTTTTAAAAACTCTTCTAGAGACCAATATACATAAAACATGTCCACAACAGCAATGTACTGTATACATGTAGCATTGCAGGTTATTTGTATAGAATACTGTTGACAGACATTTTTGAATATATGACTTTGATGTTTACCACTATGATCAAACATTAAAAAGGTTCCAATTCATTGCATGACATTTATGTCATAAAACATTTTTGTAAATTACTCCACACACGTGTTCCTGAATTCCAACTGATGTGTGTTCATCTGTTTTCTTTTCCTGATTACCAATGAATTCCTGATAAGCTTACTGTTTACATGTGTGCCATGGATATCACATGTCTAGGATATGCACAGGTATGTCCGGAGCAAAGATTAAATAAAAAAAACAAAAAAACAATATATAACAAGGTATATAACAAGGTATGAAGGGAAAAATAGGTGAGGTTTAAAATAATTATTTGTGGGTTAGATGGTGGTCACATACTGTAGCTGATTGGTGTTCTGGTGGTATGTCGGCGGGGTATAATAGAAATAGTCCATTTGCAGCTAAAATGTTACATGATATAAGTGAAAAATACCTCTTTAAAAACTTTATTGTGATCATGAATAAACTTGTATTGTGAGCAGCAATTCGGAAACAAGCTTTTACAAAGCATGTTTTGTGCTTTATTGCTGAAGCCTTTGAAGCAACCTTCACCTTCAATGTAAAAAAGTTAAATGCAGCTCCAAATAGGAGCACGTGGCCCTTCAAACACACTTCTCATTCTGTTATTGTCTCTACAGTAGTTGATTCTGAACCACTAATGACATTTTCTTCAATTCTGCATGATGTTATCTTACATAAACCATACTGATGTATACACTGGTTATTATCCAGTCACAGATTTGTCAGCATGTATTAAAATAAGTTAAACATCTTAGAATGTAGGTGTTTATATGATTAAGGACTGTGCAGATTCCAACATTTCTGACTCAGTGATAATGTGCTAGCAAAACAAGTATATTAAGCACATCTGATACGTACCTATAGAAACAAATCCAATTTTGAGTCAGTAGTGCTTGATGAAAATATGTTTTACAAAAAAGAATTTGATTAATCTGTACAGCATTATAAAAGATTTTCAGATTTATGACAGAAAAGATATACCAAGGACATATTTATTACCAGACAAAATTTAGGTATCTGAATTAACTATGAATATATTTATAAATATATATATACGTGTGTGTGTGGAATCAGGGTATAATAAGGTTGTCTTACTGGAGCTTGAAATATGCTTGATAAATTTAAAGTACAAGCGTAAAGCCCATCCCCAGCTAAAAACCTATAAGCTTTTTAGTCCTATCTGTTCTGCTATTGCTGAGATTTCTATATATTGATCTCATGTCATGGTCACTAACACGGAAGTGATGTTACAGGATCAAGACTTAGTGATGAATACTTAATGGGAGTGCAGAGCCTCCCCAGATACCTATGTCACACATCCCTGGAGGGTCTGGCTGCTCCTTCTGCGCATGCCCTGAACAGCTCTTTTTTTCCCCCTTCACAGCGGCTATGTCACCTGATCTTGCACCCGCGCAGTGCGAGATCAGGTGACGGAGCAAGACAACCAGAAGAGAAGGCAGAAGATGGCGGCGCCCGGCGCTTCCTCTGTGCCGGGACCAAGAGGAATCCTCAGGAGATGCAGCACCGGATCTCAAGAAGGACCAGCAGCATTGTGGGATGTGTAATTGTAAAGCTACGTACACACTTCCAATTATTATCGTTGGTAAACGAACGACGAACGATCCTGCACGATATCTGCGAACGATCGTATAGCACCGATCCTGTACATACAGATAACGACACGATCGTTTGCAGATATTGTACACACGATAGATGCGATCGTTTGAACGATACAGGAAGTGTCGTGCACCACAGGAAGTGAGCGAACGTTCGTTCACCGCGCATGCTCAGACCATGGACGATCAATGAACGACCGTACACACGATAGATGGTCAACGATCGTCGTCCAATCCGATCCGCCGGTCTGTTCGTTCATTTCCAACGACTATCCTCATTCGTCGGTGTCGTTGGTTACTTTTTTTACAAATGATTTTTGCCCAATCGATCGTTCGTCGTTCATTTCCAAGGATAAAAATTGGAAGTGTGTACGCAGCTTTAGGGATGATACTGCCCCTAACAACTACCAGATAAGGACACTGCTGCCCGCTGTTTATGTAAGCAACTGGGTGGGAGAAACCTGTAATTTATTTTTTTTGTTTGTGACCTTTTTATTTGTATCAGTATGAGATTATGTTCCACTACCCGTCACAGTAAATATTTGGCTACTGTTGCAACAAAAGAGTGTTAAATAATGTCAATCATTCCTATATCCCTCCAACAGCATGAAACTCCAAGTGTCCCCCACCTTCTGAGCATTTGGCTGAAGGGGAATGAACCATCAAGTGACCACCGGCGAATAAAAGAAAAAAATGGTATTTAGTTATGTTTAAGTTTTCTGCTAAAACATGTTTGGGGAACATGTAAGCTTTGTATAACTGTTCATATCATGTTATGATTACTTTAAACACAGCATGTCATAAATGATTGTCATTTTATTTAACAGAAAAGACAAGAAGATTCAAATAAAATCAACAAAAAGGGGGATTTTAAATTGGCCTACAAATATCCCCTGAAGTATTTAGGATAAAATGGTACAATTTATTTAAACAAATAAAAACAATTTGTACAAACATTCACAATCATAAAAAAGATATATAAAATATGCCTTATTGCATCAAGTATTTCTGACATACACTCTTACAAAGTTCTGATGAAACCTTTACATTTTTTGTGCAAAAGACAAACAGCATATGAAGCCCCTGAAAGGACTGTAACCTGCTCCTTAGCTAGGTTTTTGTTATCATGATTTGATGCAATAAAATGTAATATATATATATATATATATATATATATATATATATATGTGTAATCTATTCTGTTAGAAGTGTAAAAATAGTGGAATAATTATATCACACTAAATGACTCCGGGCACTGATTGGAAATTGCAGTAGTATAAGGCAGCTTCAATTACATGGACCTATGGTACAAACTTCCCTTTTATGTGCTGCTGAGGTGTGAGGACAACCCTAATTAGGCATTGTAACATTTTACTACATCCTGCAAACTGGCAGGAAATGGTGCGGTGGGCAGCTTTAAAGATTATTAAGCATTTTATTTAGCACCAGGGTGATTTCAGATGCCCTGGCCTGCACACTGCTGTGAGGGGAACCACTTTATAATGTCATAAGAAGTACAGGAATGTGTTCAGTGTGGACCTGGGGAAAATGTGTTACTTCTACTTTTATTGGAGGGACATTAAAGGGTGTTTGCAGCCCTACTGATCACTGAAAAAAGTGTTTTATTCGGCAGGTTACGAGTCTTTTTAGTTGGCCAAGACAGCCAGATTTAATTGTAGTATGTGATTTCCAGAGTTCAGACAATCTGAATACGCTACCTTCAAAATATTTCTTGGCAAATAACTTAGTGTTTTACTAACTTACAGTGTCTAAAAAGCACCTGCTAAACTGGTTTTCTAGATTTAAAGGGCCCCTAATGTTTATGGTTACCTAAATATAGAATAATGGTT
>NC_092861.1:35735191-35736840 GCF_032062135.1 Pyxicephalus adspersus | reverse complement strand
GCTCCATGATTAGCGCTCCATGATTACTTCTTTCTTTATCTTTCCTACATTTAGGATCCAGCTATTTAGATAAACTAAATACATTACCAGTTTAAATTTTACAGAGCATAAGAAGCATAATTGATTTTTAATTGTTTTACTTTGATGGGGAGAGTAAAATTTAGTTTAGAAAACAGTGCTCTTCCCGCTTTAGTTTCCTCCTCAGAGGACTAGGTTGTTTAGTAAGATAAAGCAAAATAAAGTCACATTTTCTGTTAGCTGGACAAAAGGTGAAGACCATCAAAGATTTTCCAGAAACTAAAAGCAATCAAATAGCACTTTCACAGCAAAATGATCAAATCTTGGCAGCTTCAGCATGCTTTTCTGGTCAAACATGTAAAATGTTATAACTTTCCTTTCTTAAAAAAAAATCATTTTTTTAAATTTGATGTCAAATCCTAATTCTTAGTTTTACCAGATGATTATTTATATAGACTCTGTTACCACCAAGGAAAAGAAGATGGCAGTTCAACAAAAACAATCCTGTTCACCCATTACAAATGTCAAGGAATGTCTGAAAAATACTTTATTACGGTAGTTTCACATACCAATAACTAGTTTTATAGCCAGTAGCACTCTAATATGCATTTTACTAATGGGTATTTAACAAAAGCATTTCTGGTTCTTACATTAAAAGAAATTGACCTTTAAAAAGCTTTAAATTACCTTAGTGTCACATTTATTAACATTTGACAGAAAAAAATCCCAGTTATCTTTACGAGTGTTACAATTTAAATATGATCAGTCATTTGCTTTTTTTAAATATTTTTTTTTTTCAGAATTTTCACCTTTTCAGTAGACATAGTTAATAAATCCACCTACATATAACAATTAAATAGGGTTTTGCAAGCTCAGGCAGCGTTTTCCAGGTTCCTTTGCCTGGAAGTTCACAATATAAGAAAAGTACGATACCTAGTTTACCCTACTAGCATCATGGCACAGCACTACAAACCTTTGATATTGAGAAAATGTGCATGTATCAAATGGCTACACTGACTATAGCACCATATGAAATATTACATTGTGTCCCAGTAATAAAAAAAAGAAAAAAAGATCTGGCTGTAATTCTCACCTCCTTTCTGCTGCTATTTCCTACATAAATTTATTTCTTCCACAATGTGTCCTTAGCCTTCCAGGTTGAATGACCCAAAGCTAGGAGGTAAAGAGGTCACAGCACTGTGACTAGTCTGAAGAAAAAAAATAACTTTTGGTGGAGTCCTGTGGTAAGAATGGGGAGAGGTGTCAGCTGGGGTTTGGGGTTGAGTAGGGTACTGTTCTCCATCACTGAAGCCTACCCTTATAAGCTTTCCTTTTCCAGCTTCATTCCTATGTCCTAGACCAGAAGTGCCCAAAACGTCAATTGCGATCTACCAGTCGATCGCAAAGGCAACCCAAATTGATCGCAGAGCCCTGCCTTACCCCTCCCTGCTGTTTACTAGCAGCCCGGCTGCTACGTCTTTAGGTATGCTGGGTATGGCAGACAACACTGTGAGAAGGATCCTGTAACAGTGGAGAGTGGGGAGAGAGGCAGAGAGGGCGGGAGAGCAGTCTGAGGTGAGCAGTGTTGGGTGGTATCTTGTGCAACCGTTTTTTTTTTTTTTTTGCAGCGC
>NC_092861.1:35723099-35735062 GCF_032062135.1 Pyxicephalus adspersus | reverse complement strand
TATATATATATATATATATATATATATATATATATAAAATATATGTTTAGCATTTTTATTGTTGGTAGATCATTTTCACTTGGTCGTTTAAAAAGTAGATTGTGAGCCAAAAAAGTGTGGGCATCCCTGTCCTAGACAGTTGTTGTTAACTATGAACACAATCCCAGCTTATTGCATTACTGACCAATCCTCATTTACCCATACTGAAGTTTAGCTCTTTTCATTGGGTCTTTCTAAATATGTAGAAAACACAAATATATACATAATAATTATATTATTACAGTATTTATATAGCACCAACATATTACACAGCTCTGTACATTAAATAGGGGTTACAAATGACAGATACAGACAGTGACACAGGAGAAGAAGAGGACCCTTCCCCAAATAGCTTGCAATCTAGGAGGTAGGGGAAGTATCACACAATAAGAGGGAGATATATACATACATACAGCCCTGATCTAAAACTTTTATACACTCCAATTTCAGGGTTCATTCAGTTCACCTACAACCTAGAGGTCAACATTTTACATACTTTGCATGATTTTTTTTGGTATAACAATCTTCCAATGCCTGAAGTTAAGGACAATCTGAGAACATACCTATGAGGCCTCAATAAAGTGAAGCTTGCACTTCTTCCTTCTGTCTTCCTGATGACATTCCTGGATCTCGCTTGCAAATGTGCAAGATTGGGTGATATGTCTTCAAACAGGATTTCCAAATTTAAACAACCAAGTGCTGTGTAAGTAGACACTGTGCCCAATCTTTGGTAATCACAGAAGAAGCTGCCCGCAGCCTGATGGGATATGTGTCATAAGTTTTCTAGCAGGCTTGGTAGGGACAGAATGGACAGGACATGTTAAAAAAAGTTTTTTTTAATATTGTAAAAGTTAAAGTGACCTTTTAACATATTTATTTTTATGTTTATACATTGATAGGTCTGATTTAAGCTGTCTTTCTATTTTGCTTAGGTTTATCCAGTCCCAAAAAATAATATATTTGTCACGCTTGGAGAGACAGGGCCACTGGGGGGCACTACAGCTTGCATGGAGGTGATGTGAGCCCTGGGAAGGGCGAAGAAGCAGAGTCCAAGCAGTAATCAGGTCTTCTCCAGAGCTTCTAGTAGTGAAGATGTTGCTCTGCTGGTTACTGCCAGTTTGCGGTCCTTGGGCACACCAAGGTGGGCAATATGGCAGAAGGATAATCAAGACAGGCCGGTTATGTTACCTATCTCTTACTACTGACACTTTGTGTAGAAATTCCTAGCCTTAGGTAGTCCACTGCTGATAAACTGCTACTGAACTGTGAACCACTGGTTCAACCAGCAATGTACCCAGGAACTGGTTCAACCACCCATCAAAACACTCAAATGCTCATGTATTTTCAGCATGGCGGTTGGCAGGCTATCAGCCACCGATGAATAGCTCCTGAACCATCAATGTGCAGCCTTAGGTCAGGATTTTGTAAATCTTTTACAATAAAAGCAACACTCGGGTTGAGTTTAAAGTTCCTTAAAACTAACTGCTAACTTTGTGATTAAAAGTTGGTTGTGAAGCTTAATGGAAGTTGACTTGAAAAGCCACAAGTAGTCTTGGCCTGGAAAAAAAAACAAAATCATCTTTTTAACTTGGGGTTTGCTGTGTCTATCGATTCCAAGAGGAATCCTGCAGTTTTCTGCGTTGGTGTTCAAATATTTGATTTTAATATTATCAGTTGTAAAAAGAAGCAAATCACATTTTGGTTCATACTGTAAGCTTCACGCAGTACAAGAAAATCTAATTTCATTTCTGACAGCTTGATCAGCTTGATGCTGCTTTAGCATTTGAAACAGTCTTTCCATTTCATTTCCACAGCTTTCTGGATGACATTTGCTCACTTGTAATTTAGATACATTGTACATTGTTGACATTGTATAACAATATATGGGTTCTAGCTAAATAAAGTGCTAATAGGAAACATAATAACAACTGAAACTAATGTCCTAAAGATTTGATCAAACAATTGCATTGTAAAAAAAACTGCTTAAAAGTAAAACTGCAGTAGTGAGACAGTTTTTTTTGTTTCTAAAGATTCCAAATACACTGCAATCACCAGAATCTTTTTAGAAGAAACCTGATGTACATCTTCCTAGAATGTTTTACATTAACAAGTTTAGGCTGATGGTGAAAATGAAATATTTTTGAGCGAGTGTCAATGAGCATGTCAGGATAGGTCATGAAATGTGCTACTGGCGGGATTACCAGGTGGGGCTAAAGGAAACAAAGTCCTAAAAGAGATAACAAATGCAGCCACCATATTCAAGAGCTGGTACTTTGTAATATATTACATTTTTAATGTTGAGGTTAGATATACTTTAGGCTACGATGATATCATTTTCAATAGATCTTGGAAGAAGTATTTCAAGTTTAATTAAGAAAAAAGGTTTACAAAACTGCCAACATGGCATTGTTTTTGCCATGTCCTTTTCACACTAATAAATGAAAAACAATGACATTAGTAAATTGTTTTTTTCCCTCAAAAAACTAGGTTGTGTGAAAGCAAGTGCAATTCTGTAAACAAATTCTGAAAAAAAAAAAAAACAATTCTGTTTTGTCACCTCGATATTTCTTGGAGTAGTAATAAAAAGTATTTTTGGTGGCATTTTAGAACCAATTGATAAGGGAACCAATTTATAACGGATATATGAAACAGGATGAATATTCCCATCAAGTATGTAAAATTTATAACCAAATCTTTAGGAAACCACTGTTAAAGCAGAACTGTCAGAAAAATAAAAAAAAACCCATTCCTTTACCTTTGCAAGAGCTCTGGACCCCTCCACACCGAACTCGGATTTTCCCGGAGGAAGCCCCAGTGGCACCAACCTTTTCATACCTCTTTTTAATTCAACCACCCGTCCTTTCGTGGCGCGGGCCCGAAATTGGTTGGGTATTGCGTTCCCAAAAAAAAAAAGAGTGTCATTACCACTGAGCATGCTTGAGATCAAAAGTTTTTTTTTTTTTTAAATGGCTGGGAAACCCCTTTTTGTGCAAGTGTTGGATTCACCATTTTTTCATTACAAAGCAAAAGCTCCTTTTGCTCATGCCCTAGATCTGCGCATGCCCCAGAACGCTCTTCTCTTCCTCTCAGTTTTAACTATCAGAAGTAAAGGAGAGGGGCTTCCCCTAAAAAAAAAGAATTAAAAAAGGCAAATTTTTATCATATCTACACTGGTTATCTACCCTTTTGTATAAGGTAATCATTTCGGTGACAGGTCTGCTTTAAGCAAAATTAAAAAATATGCTTAAGTACTTTTGACTTACCTAATGTGAACCTTACCCTACTACACATATATTTGAACCAAATTATTATAAAATGTGTCTATAAATTTAAAAGATTTACGTCATCTCCAGTTCACATTGCTCTATCCATTTTACTTCTTCCTGCTTCCTGGAGGCAGCCCACTGATGTCCATGTCTCCTGGGAGACTAGAGAAAAAGGGCAACGTTAGTCTTGCCTTGGTGAAAACTTTAGAAAATAAAAACTGACCTTACAAAAGAATTTAAAATGCTTAAAAAAATAAATTTACTTTGGTTTTTGGAAAAAGAAGGAAAGAAAGTATTTGTATATTCTTGTTTGCTAAATTGAAGTAAAAGTAGTCAAAAAACTCAATGCATTTTAAAATGCAAAAGTGTGACCCAGAGTGTTTAACTTTCTATAAACATTGACATTCAGCTTAATCATCCTGAGAGTTGCTACTGATTTTATGAGACTTGACTCAAGTACATACGTGATCAGGTTGTAGCACAGCTACATCAGGGTTATTCATTGTGGAACAAATCAGCTTTGAAATTTGGGGATCTTTGTAGCAAAATATTTTACTGAGACTCAATTAACTGTCTATTAAGCTTGCCTATATTTTATTATATGCTTATTATTATTGTAATACTCATTTCATTGACCCTTTCCTATTTATAATATGTTACATCTGTGAAAGCTGAAAATCCAAATGGATAAATAAATCCACACATTAAATTGGTTTATAATTACTTTATCTATAGTTCCATGGGGAGCAATCTTAAGTTTTTTCTTTAGAAAAGTTAAAATCTATGTGTGTGTAAGTGTATGGTTGTGAAAATATGGAATCATAGTTGAAAAATAAAAAAATTGCAAGCGAATTGATTTTTTATTACAGTAGAGAAGAGACCTTGCTTGCTCCTTTTGTAATATGAAATCCTCCCTGATAGCAATGTTTTTACTTTTAAAGTTTAGTTCTGCGTTAAGAGACACAGAAGTCTTAGGTGGAAATGTATTACCTGTACAGTTGACCCCCATAGACCTACCCTGTGAGATCACTCAATGTCCGTAACCTAATGACTGATTCTACTTCTTATGATAGAGGACACAGTGGGTGCCTCCAGTTTGTCCTCGCACATTCCCTCTCTATAGCGAGTAACTATATAATGTGAATACTTATTTATTCCCACTGTCGCTGGAAACAATCACAAACAATTATTTCCAGCAACAGTGATCTAGTGTTTGTAGCACTGGATTAGCTCTCTCCTTTGTATCTGATTAGCAAGTTTCTTTTAACCCAGTTAGATAACCAACAAAGTTTCTAAATGGATCTTCTCCCAAACAACTCCTTATGTCTGATGGTTCAGAGTATTTCCTGCTGACTTCTACATTGAGATGAAGTAGAGATTAACAGCTCAGTGGGGACTTTGCAAGCTGTGATTTTCAATTTAAAAAATCATTTACTTGACAAGCATTGGTGTGAAACTGCACTTGGGGTTCAGTTCCTACTAGGTTAACTGTGTGAATATAATTTTTCTGTTTTTTCCAGGAGCTCAGTTTTCTCTAACAGACCAAAACATACTGAAAATCTAATAGGCTTTGTAACCATACAGGTATTTTTGTGCATTTTATGATTGTGGTACAGGTGCTAGATTGTAGACTTCTCCAAAGCAGGAATAGATTAAATACTTGTATGTATTAATAACATTACAGCACTCTATGAACAGGAAAATAATAAAAAGCAAACAGTAGGGTGGTGAAAGACATCTACAGACATCGCATGACAGATACCCCATCTGGCTGTTTTTTCTCTGGATGCAACAATTATGTTTCAGAGAATATAGAATGATCAATTTGGAAAGCAGCTGTAACGACTATTATTCACATATTTTGTAAGTAGTTTGGCCATTTCTTACAGTACTTCCCATGTTGCCACCTTCCTCTCTCCTTTCATACAATCAAAACTTATCTATTCATGAGAATGCTGGACTAAAATGTCTGTCTGACCTGATCTAAAGTAGTGGTTGTAAATTTCTAAATTTATAGGCCTAGGCTGCAGTCCCTGACACCATCAAAGGGCTACACATAATATTCAGTATATATAATGTTAGAGAGGACTGTCAGAGAATGTGGGCAGACTGCAGATTTGGATGGAGTTAGTAGAGATCACTGTTATTAGCGATCATTGCTATAATTTCCCCAGACATTAGATTTTCTTTGCTCCAAATTGTATTCAGAAAAATATAGCATCTCTCAGCTGCCGACCTGATATTGGAATGACAGTAATTTAGCATCTATATGCAGCTTTAGACTGGGAAATCTTGGACAACTATTTTACTTCTGATTGTCTTCTGACCTACTTATGACTTCCTCACTTATAACCTCATCACATTCACAACTTCAAGACTTGTCCATTGCCATCCTCACTATCTGGAACTTTATGTCTTGTCCAATTAGGCTTCCTTCTACTTTCTGTACATTTAATGGATCTTTACCTACATGTCTTCTTCTATCTCTTAACTCTTACTACTTAGTCACCATTCCATACCCCCTTCTTTTCTGTATTACTATCCCTCACCTCTTAAATTTTAAGTTCTTTCAGCCAGGGTCCTCTTCTCCTCCTGTGTCTTGTTGGTAACTGTCTGTCATTTGGAACTCTTACTTAATGCACATAGCTACATAATATGTTGGTGTTTTATAGGTACAGTTTAATATTAATAATTTAATAAATCAAATCTAAACTGAATCAGACGTAAAATGTACTTCAAAGTAATTGTTACCAGCCATGATCAGTTGTGAAGTGATGGGATGTGTTGGTAAATCTCCATTTGAAGTGCACATGTTGTAATGCGCGTACAAATGCTCTTGCATATCTGGCTGATGCCTTTCTGATATTCACTTGTATGCAATGTTTTTGAGACATCCAACTTATTGATTTACCATCAGAAAATCTATTGGATCGGTTGGTCATGTGCAAACTTAGCCATAGATCTCCTCATGTGTACCCAGCACAACATCTATGGACAAGCATATATCCTAAAAATGTCACCTCTTCTTTCCCTTAATCCACACCTAAGCTAGGCAATCATTATCTGGATTTAACAATATCACAATTTCTAGGGAGCCCCATGGGCCCCTAAAACCTAGGGGACTGGAGCAGGCAAAGTTTTTTTCTCTTTTAAAAAAATCAGAACTAAAGACCACCTGCATGCACTGCATCAAGCAATGCAATATGAAGTCTTTATGACCTAAATATAATGTGTTGCACACTGCACTGACAGTTCCTCTATGTGCTATTTCTGAAATCAGGGAACCAGAAACATTATATGTTAATGTTTTTTGACCACCTGCCAAAGTTTATACTGTCGTTTAACACCTTGTTGTTTCTGGATTTATTTCATAATTGTTGAAGTTTAACGAAAATTGCATCACAGTTTAATGCTAAAGCATTGTGTAACCTTTTTGTTCATTTCCATTTCATTAGATCTCTAATCTCTCGCAACCCCTTTGTGGTCACTTGCTTTATGTTTATACATTCCAGTGACTTCTGCTGGACATTGATTTAAAGGTTCCCTTAATGTGACATCAGTGGACCATTTTACTGCAGGTGCAAGTGAAAGGTCTGCAATGGCAGAAAGCAAATGGGAGATAAAACAGGTATGTAGTCATCCCATACATGAGGTTCCTAAACACGGACCCTCCTAGCATGATGAAAGCTACCTAAAAACATAAGACTTAAAAACACTAAGAGTTGAAATGTTATCACTATGTAAAAGATGATACTATGGAGGAATCCGGTTACCTAATTCCTGGAATCACCTAAGGATTCACCTATATTCATGTAACTACAAATTATGTTTTGAGCAAAAAAAAGTATTAACACAATCATGAACAACTTGTTTTTTTAGACAGTAAAATCTGTGAAATATAGTAAAAAGATGAAATTGTAAAGGTAATTTACACTCAAGCAATTATATCACCGAGTCAAGACTTTTGCTATGCCAAGTGTGTACAGACAATTAGAAGTGCAACAGGTTTTTGGCCCTACAGCTGCAAGGGGCTGACAGATGCATCAATGTGTTTTTGCTAATTTACCCAAGGGAAAATTAATCTTAGTGACTGCTTGCTGTGGGAAAAAATAGCACTGAGTGCATTATACTAATTAGTTCCATTTAGTTTTTAATGACAACGATTATGCTAATTCTATTGAACAAAGGTGTGGAGAAATGAACATGTTCTGCAACAGCTAATATATTATATTTCTTTGTTTTTACCTTTAATTCCGTGTTAATTCCAGGTTAAAATGTGTAATCACAATACATGCATGTAATAACTAATGAACACTCAGATGACCCAACTGATAGCATAATTTATTCATTTATATAAGACATTAAGAGTACATAAAGGTTATGAGTAAGCATTCCAAAGTCTCTTTTGTCTCAATCCAGCCAGACATAAGGTAAAGGGATGGATGGCACATTAGGACAGCACATACAGTTTAGGTTTTCTATATTTCTAGTGGCACTTCTAATTATTCTTCTCTATGCCAAAGTATGCCTGCTGTACCCTTAATTTATTTTGCCCAACAATTACCAATTTAACCAATGGCCAGCATCCAGAAAATGTTGTGTGTGAATGATTGAAACTGTATATGTTTTTGAAAAAATTTACTACAGGATCGAAGCTGGATTTTGCATAGTGTAAAACTCTGGTCAGCATTGTGGACAGAGACTGCAATAAAAATAAACTTAACTGTAAACTTAACTGTGAGTTTTTACATTATTAAATTACCATAACTGTCAAGAAGAAAAAGCTGGTCTGATATGCTGAACTGGTAGTCTATACAAATGAACAAATCAGTGTTAATGCACTAGAATAGAAAAGTTTTCTGGCGGTTATGTCAACAAGTTACCACCCCTTCCTTACCCCTCTTATTAGACCATCAGGAAAAGAACAGATTCCGATTGATCCTATCTTAAAACATTATTGTCTGATAATGGCAACAACATCAATTAGGTGCTATTTTTTTCATTTGAATGAATCTATTTATATATATATGTTTTAATAAAATGTTCCCCTAAAATAGACCTAGCTACACAGAGAAGAGTTTTTTCCGCTCCGATCCTTTTCATCCTCAGCCATGCAGTGTCATCATAAAACCATACATATTTAAATAAAACTGCAAATGATATTTTTATGTGAGAGATGATTTAATCACTGCATGCATTTGTTTTATATTGTCATAATACCAGTGACTCATTTTTAACAGTCTACTGCTTCATAACGCTAAGATCACTATGGTTAATTAAACATCTAATTGGAATCCTTAAGGTTTGCTGATGTGTTTTCATGCTAAACATAATTATAGCATAACTATAAACATGATCTTCAAATCTCTGCTCTGCTGCACATAGTGCACTCTGTAAACTAAGGGATTTCAAGGCTTGACTCAATTTTAAAGCCTCCTGTACTCTACATGGGTATCACAATAAGAATCTGACATGCATCCCCAACATCTGCAGTGCATTTTTGCATGATCAGGAAGAGAGAATTAAAGAACTATAATTCCACTGTGAAAATTTGCAAGCAGGCAAGAAAAAAAAAAGATTTAGAGACCAAATCTAAGACTACACATTCTTACCTGCCTATTCACCATCTTATTTAAAAAAAACTTGACGCGGGAGTTACGTCATCCTAGCCTGGTCAATTTAGATCAGAAAAACCAGAGCAGAAATTTTTAATTATTAAATTGCAATCAGGCAGGTTTATTTCATTGTATCTTCCATGTAGCAGGGAAATTGTCCTTTGCTTACATACTTTGTACCAAAACTGCTAGTAGAAATTTGTGGGCCCTGGACTAGTAAACGACAATTTATCTTACATTGCAAAAGTCAAGCTATTTTGATCGGTGCCAAATACAGAAAAAACCCTCCCCCCGATCCACTACCACTGCCCTGCATTTTACTATAAGATGTTTCTGTTTCTAATGTATGATTTTACTTTGCACAGTGAATTTCCACTTATCTAAGGAAACAAAGTGAAAATTTAAAACACAAATCCCAATCATGTACAAAGAAAATGGAAAAAAGCAAACAGAAATTTTGCTTGCATATGATTGGATGATTTACGTGAAGACAATTTAACTTTCTTCACCAAGCAAAGAAAAAAATCACTTAAACATGCTCTATTCTTTTACTAAATCAGCCCAGCAATCTGAAAGACTTTGTTTACTTGTCTAATAAATAAAGAGGGAGATTACTGCCTTTGAAACACCCAAGGCCCAAGTAATTTACAGTGGAACTAAACCTAGCAATCCCCAGGCCAGTGGCAGCTGACCACAGAAGTCAGGAAACAAGGATACAGGGCCAGGACCAGGCAGCAAACAGGCAGAGTCCAAAAACGTATTCCAAGGTCAGGGTCAGGCAGCAAACAGGCAGAGTCCAAAGACGAAGGCAAGGTCCGGTACACAGCACAGCAAACAGACAAAACACTGAGCACTGAGAGTAATGCAGGTAAGCCAGAGATTGCTCAGGCAACTTCCTGTAATGGGAGGTGCCTTTAAATACCTGCAGGACATGAGCCATAGGCTGTAGGAAACAGAGGGCGTGTGTGTGTTACTTCAGAGACACACCCACGCCAGCTCACACACCAGAGCAAGTCTCAGCATGAAAGAAACACTGACATGGAACATAGGTAGTGGGTTACCTGAGAGATAGGACCCGGCGCCCGTGCCTGCGATTAGGAGCAGCGGTCCTGGACAAGAATTCTTTCAAAAGACGGGGCGCATTGATATTTTCTCTGGGTTCCCAAGATCTCTCCTCAGGGCCAAACCCCTTCCAGTCTACCAGAAACAGGGTTTTTCCTGTACTCCTCTTCATCCCCAAAATGGCCTTTACCTCATATACGTTCTCATCACTGACCGCTACGGGAGCTGAGACAGGTCTCTTGACAAAACGATTCAGGATGACGGGCTTTAGCAGGGAGACATGGAAGGAATTCGGTACCCGGAGTGAGGCTGGCAGCTTAAGTTTGTAGGAAATGTCATTGATTTGTTCCAGAATTTCAAACGGACCGATGAAGCGTGGGCCCAATTTGTAAGAGGGTATTTTGAGCCGGATGTATGTTGAGGAGAGCCAGACTTTATCACCAGGACGAAACTTAGGAGAAACTCTACGTCTCTTATCTGCAGATTCCTTCATGCGGACAGAAGCCTCCTTAAGAGCTCCCCTAGTCTCCTCCCAGATTTCAGAGAATTCTCTTGTGGTAACGTCTGCGGCAGGAATACCAGAAGAAGAGGACACCGGGAGTGGGATATTTGGTTGTTGGCCATAAACAATAAAAAATGGTGATTTCTTAGATGACTCACTGACATGATTATTGTATGAAAACTCAGCCCAAGGTAATAACTCAACCCAGTTATCATGATGGAGGTTGATGAAATGTCGTAGAAAACTGGTCAGGATTTGGTTGACCCGTTCCACTTGACCGTTGGATTGTGGGTGATAAGCAGAAGAAAAGTCCAGAGACACATTCAAGAGATTACAAAGAGCTCTCCAAAACTTAGACGTGAACTGTACACCTCTATCTGACACAATACGGTGGGGAAAACCATGGAGAGGAAAAATATGTTCAATAAATTTTTTAAAGCTGAGGAGCAGAAGGAAGACCAGGCAGAGGAACAAAGTGTGCCATTTTGGAGAAACGATCCACCACTACCCAGATCACAGAACACCCCAAGGACAAGGGTAGATCCGTAATAAAATCCATGGCTATCTGTTGCCAAGGAGCCTCAGGAACAGGCAGAGGAAGCAAGAGGCCTGCAGGACGTTGCTTGGAGGTTTTATACTGTGCGCATGTCGGACAGGCAGTGACAAACTCTCGAATGTCCTGCCGCATGGTTGGCCACCAGTAGCGTTGGGAAATAAGTTTGAAAGTTTTTTGTTGTCCGGCATGACCTGCAACTTTTGAGGAATGACCCCAGACTAGGATTCGCTTCCTGAGGTTCCGTACAACAAAAGTCTTTCTGGGTGAAATCTCAGAAAACTTAACAGGGCATATAGCAATTTTTGTGGGGTCAGTGATGTGTTGAGGCTCCTCCTCTTGATCAGTAGCATCAAAGGACCTTGAGAGAGCATCAGCTTTGATATTCTTCTCTGCGGCGCGGAAATGGAGGACAAAATCAAAACGTGCAAAGAATAAGGACCATCTAGCTTGACGAGGATTCAGTCTTTGTGCAGACTGCAAATAAGTCAAATTTTTGTGGTCCGTGTAGATCACCACCGGATGGAATGCCCCCTCGAGAAGGTAACGCCATTCTTCTAGTGCCATTTTTATGGCCAGTAACTCCCTGTCTCCAATTGAGTAGTTACGCTCAGGAGCTGAGAAGGCCCTGGAGAAGAAGCCACAGGGCACCATCTTGCCAGAAGCAGATTTTTGTGAAAGCACCGCCCCTGCTCCAAGAGACGATGCATCCACCTCCAAGAAGAATTGCTTGTTAGCATCAGGGCGATGGAGAACTGAAGCCGCAGAGAAGGCCTGCTTCAAAGTTTGGAAGGCTGATTCAGCCTCAGCTGTCCAATTCTTAGGGTTTGCTCCCTTACGGGTCAAAGCAGAAATGGGAGCAGTCAAGGACGAGAAGTGCGGTATAAACTGACGATAGTAGTTGGCGAATCCCAGGAACCGCTGGA
>NC_092861.1:35700961-35720957 GCF_032062135.1 Pyxicephalus adspersus | reverse complement strand
GCGCATATTCACATTGCGTAGATAGGCCAAAATTTGATCCTGACGCTCACGCTGCTGAGCCAACTCCTGGCGTAACTCGATGGTACTAGGAAGGTTCGGATCAGCGGGGTCCATGACCTGAGCAAACTGTTATGTAAACGGGTGGGGACCCACTGTGCCACTGACCGGGTATACTCCAGAGGGGCGTGACTAAGCAGCTACCAGGTCTTCGCTAGAGCCTCTGAGGGTGAGGATAGGCTTGAGCTGCGGGGTAGCTGCCAGGTGCCACTCCAGAGCAATCCCCAGGCCAGTGGCAGCTGACCACAGAAGTCAGGAAACAAGGATACAGGGCCAAGACCAGGCGGCAAACAGGCAAAGTCCAAAAACGTATTTCCAAGGTCAGGGTCAGGCAGCAAACAGGCAGAGTCCAAAAACGTATTCCAAGGCGCCGGCACGTCCTGCAATGCTAACACCTTGCTTCTGTTTCAGAACCAACATCTTCACCTCCTTCTGTTTTGAGATCTTTGGCCATCCTGATTAGCCAGGCTTGAGTGATGTAACTATGTATGCACACAGCAATTCATTAAATCCTGAGCTACATGTGCAGTGTACACTATGAAGAAGATTGCTATCCGACAGGTATTTTTGTTTTATTGCAGAAGATACATAGCTCTTGTCCCTTCTGCAAAAAAGTACCTGCCCGCTCACAATTTTTTAATTTTTTTGGTTAAGTTTCACTTTAAGGCTTTTTAAATTCAGTGTGCAAAGAACTGCTGTTATGGGAACATGATGGGGTTGGTCTGTTAACATTCTGGATGCTTTTTTTGTGATATCTGTAGGAGGGAGGGAGATCTAGGTGAGAGCTCTGAAGAACACAAGAGTCCAGTCATAAGGTTATGTTCTTAAAGTGTATCTATACTCAGAACTTTAGTTTTTTGTTATAGATTGATTAGAAAAAGTTTGGATTCCACCTACCTTTCTCTAATAAAGATCTTTGCCAGCCGCCACAAAAAAACTTTTTTAGCATTTAAACGACAATGTGTGAAATGCTGCTATAATATCTGGTAGGATTAGGATGGTACATTGCTTCTCATACACAAATTGTTAACGTATTAGGAGCAGTTTTAAAGTTTTCCATTTCTGAAATCCAGACTGAAAAAGATGATCTTTTAGATTCAGGAAAACAAATCCATTTTCCAATGCATCTGATAGAACTTTTCAGCGGCAGACTTTGTTGGTGTAATATCTTACAAGAACCTGCCAAGTGCCGTATTTGCAAACCTTAAATAAATAAAGCTGTGCACAGACATTAAAAAGTAGCCAGAGACCCAGTATAAACCACATGTCACATGTTTTCAATTTGTCAGTACAATGAACCACCCATACACAAATAGTGTTCAAGCTTTAGAGACAGTCAGTCCAAAATAAATTGCATGAACCTCACCACTGAATGTAAAATGATGTAACTATCACCACAGTCCAAGTCCACTGTGGAAATGTAATCTAAAGTGGTAGCTAGATAGAATATTATGGAGAGTCACAACCATGGTGAGAAGTTCCTGGATTCATTGGTTTTGCAGGTCCACAGGCTGCTTCAGGGCAAAAAAAACAATGTCATTTTTACACGCTCATGGCACTTACCTTAGGTAAAGGGGCATTACTTAATTTTTTCATGATAGTGAACTGAAATTAGTTACTCTGATCAACTGTAGGTTATAGCTGGCCAAGTGAGCAGGGCACTACATTGCAAAAGAAGCTTCTTCTGTATTTTGCATGTGATCTGTATCGTCAGTCATTATGGTGTAGTAAAAGGGTTCAACATACATGGCAGCTTCCATAATTATCCATAGTGGCCCCTCCATTCCAAGTGGCTTTGTTAAAACTTACTCTGTTACTCTCTGACTGTAAAAATGTTTTACACACTTTACATGAAGACACAGCACCACAATCATAGGGTGTGACCCAATTATAAAGCGAGATTATTTTTCTAAAAGATTTTGAGAAAATCTTGGTTTATACTCAAGTATATATATGGTAGCAGTCTACACTTACTTGTTTTAGGTTTGGTTTGGATTTCTGAGAGTAAAAAGGACGGACTTTGCAAGTATAATGCGTGTTGGTACATCTACCTGTACTTTTCACCATGAACATGTGACATGATAGCAAAACAGGAATACAATTTGGAGAGCACATAACCAAAAATGCTTTACCAGGGACCTTCAGGACAAGATTCCCAGATATATTTCTAATAAAAATGTGTAGGTTTAAAAGTATTAAAATGACATTTTACTATTACTTATATATTGCATCACTATAAAGCTTGTGTGATTGGATTTAGTTACACTTTATGGGTGTATTTTTTTATTTTAGCATTGTTTTATTTGAAAAACAAATCCCGATTTTCAGTGGCATTTTCATAGCCTGATAAATAAAGAGATTGGTACCAAGGATTTCTAAACTAAAATATTAATAAAGTTTTGCCATACACATTGTCTATAATATTGTTTTCTGATGGCCTCTGAGCTTATATGGAAGGGATGTTGTAAATGATAAAGACTGCTGATCAATAGGGAAAATATGAATGACTGAATGACAGGTTAGCAACTTCATAACTGTAAAGTAGGAAGGCTGACTTGTCTGCAGAACATGTGTCAGTCAACTCTCACTCAGCAGCCTGATCTAAAATAAAACCATTCTGAGTCGGTAGGAGAAGCAATTACTTTGAAATCTGTCTCTGAAGAATAATGGATGATTGAATGCCAAATAAGGACACTGCACATAAAAGTTCTTTGTGTTTTGGAATACGTGTTTTCAAAAGGGGAACTGATGCAGAGATTTTTTTTTAATCTATACAATTCTTTAGGTACTATAAAAGTCAGTGTGATCTTTTTTCAGTATTATATTTTTCCTCTTGACAGTCAGCCTTGCAGTAAAACAGTAAAAACGACTGTACTTGCTCCCAGTTCCTATTCCTTCTTTACATTTTTTTTAGATTTGTGGGATAATAATTCATAAGATAGATGTTGTGCTCTGAAAGTAAGAAAATGAGCCAAATACCACTGGTACAATACAACTGTGTACTGTACTACAGTCAGCCTGATATAATAAAGCCTATGTGCATATCATATCCTCACACACAAAATCCAGTAACTATCTACAACACACATTTTTCCAAAATTTTTTGGATTTATCTAACGACTGTTGAGTATTTTACATGCACATCTCATGGCCTGGATGCTGATTTGAGTAGGTCATTGTAAATAAATAGTACATTTTATGTTTTAATCTGTATATATTTTGTTTCCTTGTTTTCCCCCACTACCATTTTAATAGACCCTTTCTGTTTTTCATTACATGCCTTATTTTAGACCAGATGATGTCAACCTTTAAACCCATAAGGAACCCCAGTAATAATTTTTAGGTCTAAAGGAACACATATTAAAACCATTTTTTCAGGGAGTCAATGGAAAAAAAAGCTTCCTAAATTACTGGCCAGTGGAAAGAATACCATACCATAGAATGAAGACATCTGAAAAGATAATTCTAGTCATTTAGCTGGCTCTACCAGATGGCATTGAACCCAATACTATACAGGCATCATCAAATCGGAGGTCAATCAGCCACAGTTTGAGGAAGCCCTAGCAATCTCTGGAGGAAACCTGGTTGAGAATGGCCCAGTAAAATTATCACTAGGTTTCTGTGCTTTTCCTTTGAATTCATGCAGATCAAATGTGGTAGGCTTCCATAGCTCCCTGAAAAAAAAATACATCACACTTCCTTAATACTTCTTTCAGGATCTCTGATACTAGCAGTGGGCTGACTCTTTGGAGTAGTTATGCAAAATGCCATGATGAGCAGAGGTCAGACTGGAGAACTGAGTGTTTTTAGGAAGGCTGCATTTGCATGCATACTGTTTTAGGAAGTGCCTACATAATGTATGATGCTGAGCCTCCATAAAGTAAAGTTAATGACAGTTAAAAAAGTTAAAGTAAATTAAAGTGGTGGGCCAGGGACTGTTGGGCTGGGGAGAAAAGGGCTTCATAATGCTGGATGTCCTCTGGTCAGAAAATGAAACAAATTCCCTGACTTGTTGCAGTTTCTAATGCACATTGAAAGAAGCACAATCATTTGCGAAATTAGAATAAGTAATTCCAGTACTGAAGATGGGCCTGTTCAACAATAATGATAACACAATTAAAACATTTCAGCTAATTAGTTTTAACATAGACTAAAGAAGTGGTCCTAAAATGGTTCATGATGCCAGTTATTTGCATTTTAACAAACAAATTATATATCAATTATAAATGCAGTTGCACAGGTATAGAACATTTTTCCAAGTTATGTATGTAGATTCTTGCAGGTCAAGGTGAATTTGAACTGGACATCTTTCTGTGAGCTACAGTCCGCAGTTTTTTTGCTATAGTCACATTTATGCAGCCCTACAATTCTGCTCAATTTTATTTTGGATGTGCTACTCTGCTGTGTGATCTAAGTATGATAATGTATAAAAAAATGTAATAAGTTCAGGTTATGCTATGCATAATATTTTTTAGATCTGCTTTTGTAAATTTTGTATTCTGTAAACAGCCTCACAGAGTTATTGTCATCTGAGATTAGATGAAAGTTGAAGATTAATGTTTCTATTTTTTGCTTTAATGGCTGTTCAATATTTTAAAGTAATTTTCATAATTGCAGCTCCTCTTCTGCAAGGGTTTGCCGCATTGTCATACAATATAGAAGAGCTGCATAAAGCCAAAAAAATATGTAATGTACAGTTTTGTTCTTGAATAGTAGGAAAGGAAAGTGACTCTTGAAGGTCAGTGGATAATTTAAAATTCCGGCATTGTCTTTGCCGTTTCAAAGACGCATATATAGCCTAAGCATTTACTTTTATGTGACTTATTGTGAAATATCTCCTGTACATACCGTGGCCCTGAAAAAAGTATAGGCTACGAATGTCATCATTTATCATATGCATACAAATAGAAGCAAAGTAGAGCCAATACTGATACCAGCCCAATCAGTATAGAAATGTTTCCATCTCAAATTTGTATGTAGTTACATTGTGAAATGTTTTATACAAAAAAGAGAAACAAAGCATTTCGGGTTAGATTTTCAATTGTCATGGTGAAAGTGGGAAATTCAATCAGAACTAGAAATATGACCGAGGCCATCTTATATCAGAGTTCCCCAGTAATACAGGACGTTGAGAGATTTGTGTTACCCTCCCTCCAGCAAGTTTATAAATAGACAATCCACCAAACAACACAGACTCCTTCCTAAGAGGTACATTAAAAGAGGTTTCCACATACCTATAGTCTAACTTTAGTCCTTAAGAGCGAGGATCTGCATACAGTTTAGACATCAGTCAATGAAATAGCATGAGGTTTACAGAAAATGGGCAATTTCTACTAAAATCCTGGACTGTCTTCTTTTAATCCACAATGAGAGATGGGCAGTGGCACTGTACTAATTCTATTAAACAAAAAAATCTTTTCTGAGCCATTCTGTAATTTAATACCACTTTGTTTCTAGAGCTGACTTTCCCTTTTTTGAAGGCCAGTCTCTTGCAAATATCATTTTACTGCCCAATGAAAGTGGACAAGGGCCACTAAAGAAGTCTCCTGGACAGTGAAATGATATCTGGCAAGGCTTAACCTAAAAAACAAGGAGACTCAGACTACAATAACAACGTGAAACTAATTTAGAGAAAACCATACAAAGTTTTTTTGCCCAATACCAGTAATATCAGTCATCTTGCGGTACAGGTAGTCCCTGAGTTAAGGACATCTGACATACAGATGCCTCCTAGACACGAACGGGGTGGTTTGCATGACTTGCAGAAGAAATCCTTTGCTAAACACAGCTCAGGTTGTGGCTGATCTCAGGAGGTGAGCTCTTTTCGCAGCCTCTTGTAACTCTTTAATGACCAAGACAAATGCAGTTGTTTCTTTTTGCATATCAAAGCACAGCTTGCTCCAGACGTTAATGAACGTCTAGGATCCATAAAGATTTTTTTTTGCTTTGTTTGTGATTAACTCACAGTGAGGATTTTATACAGTAACTGACACCATGCTGCCTAATAATATGTTGAGACAAACATCTGTCCTAATTGCATTTAACAAAATAATGTACATGTTCCGACTTACATACAAATTCAACTTAAGAACAAATCTACAGTTCATATCTCGTATGTCACCCGGGGACTATCTGTATCTTGAACTTTAATTTTTTAAGGAAAAATAACATTTAAACGTATATATATTATGACTTGGATTATTTTTAAAGATAAATGCATAATTCCATATGAAGATGATTTAGCAACCAAGGTGAAAAGGCTTCCTTCCCCTACCGCATGAACTCTGAATTAATTACCAGCATAGGCTGCCTGCATTGCTTGGTGAGGTGCCCTAGGCAGCCATGTCTTCTGTCTACTTCTCAGGCTGGCCTGCTTTCATGCACATTTTTTAGTTCTTTGTTCATGAACATACAAAAGTAAATAGTCCAGTAGAACTTTTCTGCCTGTTCAAAAAATGGCATATTTTTATATGAGAGAAATCAGAACCCAACATGATAGATATAGATAGATAGATAGATAGATAGATAGATAGATAGATAGATCAATAATTCAGATATTTCTGTGACAAGTTGATTATGCCTTCATAGCTGTCAAGAATTAGCTCTGAATGATGACAGCTTGAAGTGAAAAAGAAAAAAAAGATCAAGGTTACAAGTATGCAAATGAAACAGATAATGACATAAATGCACATTTCTTATCTTGATTAGCACAAAGAAATACGTAGCAGAGACTTGATATAAAATTCATATTTGTCCTGGAATTTAAAAGCAGACTGACCTAACTGACCATTAGACAGCATACACATAGAGGCAGAAACAAAAACTCATCATTCCTTTATAGTTACTAACCAGTAGTCACATATTTCCATATATCCATTATAATAGAAACCTTCTAAGGATTTTACGCATTGTTCCAAATATTTCCAACCAAACTAGGATCGGTAAAATAAAAAAAATCTGGCTACCTGTAACTCTAACTAAAGTTCAAAAAACAAGCCCGTAACCCTCATCCTGAATCCTGATGAGTGACTTTACTGGCATAGTCTCTGCAAATAAACTCTCCTAATCATTTTCTGTACCTTATTCAGTCCCTGACCAGTATCTGGTAAAGGTATAGCCCTCTGTTTGGGTACCCACAGTATTTGCAATTCCACAACAGATAGTTGGTGGGAGTTCATTCCAACAATCCTTTTTAAAAAGATTCTGTCACAAACTTGCAGACAAAAGCACAAAAAATCAGTCTAGTGACTAGTTAGTGGGTCTACTGGGTCCCTCCCACAGCGCTGCTGTTACAAGGTAGTATCACGTTTACTAAAACATCTGGAGACATATAAATAAATAATGTTTTGTGCCTAAAGCTAAGTTTTAAATTCATATTTTGGGTGCCTTTTATGCAGCTGCAAGGGGAAGAGTGAAGAGGAATACTAAATGGTATTGCTTGAGTAAGAGCTCAGGGTCTGTTGGGGCTGCTGACATTAAATTTAGGATGGTAGTGCTGATTTGCACTCTCAGGGCTATTAGATGTCTATACATGATAATGGTATTCTTTTCCCCAAAACCAAAAAAGTAAATCACTATAGCAAAATGGGTACATCAAACCACACTACCACTGGACAAGACTTTGTAAGGCCCACATGAGATCATTTCAGCCAACAGATGATCACTTAATTGTGAGTTTTTCCAGGAAAACCCAAAATAAACCATTTTTTTGACATTTTTAACATCTTTTTTGGACCAATCTTACATCACTGGATAGGTCCCTCAATGCATCCATGGCATTATTTTGCTATCGATGCTTTTTTTAACCACTTAAAATTTAAAACTGTAGACATTATCAGTCCCCTGGTTCTTTCTAGAATGCTCACATTTATAGAGCATTGCTTATACTATTTCCCCCATTGGAATAAGTAAGGTGGGACTATAGGAGATTGTACACATACAGTGGATAAAGTTGGGGAAACATTTTTTGTTGATTGTTGACTGTACAGATTTATAACATCTAGCTTGTAAGAAAACAACTGAAGCACAATTTTCAAAGATTCCCAAGATTATTCAGAAATGTATATGCAGTCCAATGACATCAGTGCTTTTCCATATTTTCTGATTTCATGTAACTTCAATGTTATCTGTTAAAATATGCTATGACCAGCTTTACTACTGGTATTACATAGTCAGGAAATCAAGTACCTGATCTAATTTCAGGCAAGAGGTCAAAGCAAAGTTCAGCCTTGTTTAGTAGCAAAGCTGGAGCTGATAACCAAAGGGCATTGTTCCTGATTTATAAGGACCAGATCCCCGGAAAGCAAATGCTTTTGCTACAGGCAACAATTAGTGAAGATGAAATCAAAACTGCACTTTTTGATTTTACTAAATACTTGTCTGTAGATATGTCTGATTTCTGGAGCCGAAATTGTAACAAAGAGTTTTGTTGACCCCAACACTTACACACGATTTGGCACTGGCTGCTTCAGTGAGAACTGATGTAAGCAAACATGTGGTGCTGTTTACCTTGGGAGCTTGTAAATCTGCAAGGGAATTCTGCAGTGAATCATACAATCCTGACAATCTTGAATCATTTGATTCTCCACATAGTGGACAAATCTACTTCTATGTATTTACGAGGAAGTAGAAATGCAATTCACAATTTTTCTAGGTTTCAAAAAGATTTGCTTGCTTTTCTTTTTTTATTCTTGTACATCAGTCTCAGTCCCCTTATTCCAACACTTAGTCCTTCCACTCAAAGCTGGTATTTTTGGTTTTGAAAAGATGATGTTAGGTTGCAGATAGCTAATGAGTTCTCTAAGTTTAAGTCATCAGGGATAACTAATTGGAACAGAAATTACTAGGTGTTTTTCACTCCTGCATTACTTGTCACTCATTTATTTTACACAAGCAAAATGCAATGACATCCATTAAGTGAGTCAAGCTCTTTACTAGAACTCTCCACAGAAATGTCAGTGGTTCATTTACCCAACCAAACTTTAAACACAGAGGTAAAATATTTATTTTTTTATATTTATATTATATATTTATTTTATTATATATTTTATATTTATATTGATACCTAAAGCTAAACTATAGGCACTGCTCTATTTTTTTTCAAACTATGCATACCTTTATTTTCAAGGATTTTCCAGTCCAGTGATATCACAGGTTCTTCCTTTCCTCCTCCACTGGCCATGGTGAGTACTTCCCAACTGCTGCACTAAACAGTCCTCTTGTACCACTTTCCCCATTTTCCCTAATTATCCTGACCCAGAGCAAGCACAAACATCTGGAATGTCTGGGAAAATTCACAAGTCCTTATCTTGCGTATGTAGCGTCAGCCTCTTTAATTTCTCTTTTCTTTGAAGCATCCAGGAACTAGAAGAAATTCTGGAATATCTTTCAGGACTTGGTTTTTCTGCCAACTGACATTTTTTTTTTCTTTCATGCCATTAGCAATGGGAACATTTTTATTAAACACATTTTTGCATGTGGCAAACTAAGTAGACCATCACAGACCACAGTAAAAAAAGCATGATTGTTTATCCTATAAGAGAAGAAAACCAGAGGAACAATACAACAAAGAATAAACACTCAGCTTATTAAATTCAGCCCTTACCACAGGCTTGGTGCCTGAGGATTCCACCACCAACACAGCTATCTCACCATCTGATGGAGTCAAACAACTCCAGGCACTTCATGATGGAAATGCAAGATTAATGCAGATCACAGTCACTAATGTTCACATTACAATCTTGTGGCCTGTTCTTCCTATAAAAGAAGACGGCACCCAGCGGCATTCCTGCATAAAAATCTAATTTTTAATTTACTTCGACAAGTATTAGATTATCTTTGAGAAGGTTTGCCAGATGCTTTATTTCCTATTTATTCCTCCATGGAAACCTTGCTGCACAGCATATTGTAACTGTACGCTCCCATTATACCTGTCAGAGGGAAGAAGAACTAATTTAATTTGGAGTTAATTGTACGTGCATTTTCATGCTTCTTACTATGTGTGTATGTTAAAATATTCCAGAGTTAATTGTAGGAACTTCTCCACTATTATCTTGTATGTATAATGAGTTCAAATTTTCTGAAAGACTGCTTGCATACATATATTATATATACCAAGGCACTATTTGCATGAAGTTTACGTAGGATTCTCCGGGCACTCTGGTTTCCTACCACATCCGAAAATCATATTGGTAGGTCAATTGGCACATGACAGATCTGGATGTCTTGTTCACAGCATACTGCAGTAGGTGTGATAGAGAAAATGGTAAAAATAAACTTTAGAAAAAACTCTCTTTTTTGTACAGTCTATTCATTCCTACTAACAAATACACACTGATTTTTAGAGAACCGAAGAATATAAAAATATATAGTTTCCCTCTTGTTAATAAAATAACTCTAAATGAGTTCTTTGGCACAATGAATACCTCTTAGAACAGGCTCGGAAGTAGATAAATTATTAATGTTAGTACTGAGAAAGAAGCTTTGGCTCACATTCAGGCTATTTTTTTTATTCAACTTTTTTTTTAAATTCTTCCCGTCATACAGGTCCTATAATCTGAATGTAAATTTGTCGACTGGATGAGTGGAAAAAAGAAAAGGCGTAAGATGAGCACAGACAGTATGCTGAACTGACAATTATCTTCCAGGCAGCCTTACAAAATCCACATTAAGAAAACACTTTAAAAGAAGCAGCAATTTTAATGTAAATACTGTAATTCTTGCCCAAGATTCTCATTATGTAATAATTCTACTACAGTGGTAAACTTAACTGGCTGTGTATGATATTAGGTAAGTGTACAGCCCTTCAATTACATACAGTAATATGGCCTTTATTTAATGAAGCTGCAATGGTGTCTTGTAATTAGGTGAAAATGAAAATTACATTACCAACGCTTGTCTGCTAACAGTTACTGGCACAAATTACGACTATGTGCAGATTGCTTCCTAATTTCTTTGTCTTTAGAAGTTTAGAACTTGAAAAGTTATCTTAAACAAAATGCACTATGGGGATACAATGATTATTGCTGAGTTAAAATTCTGAATTCATTAAATAAAGAAAATATCTTCTGTACTCTGTGATGTCCTCTGTGGCATTACATTAAAAGTCCACTTTTTTTTAATTATCAGGTCGATACTCCTTGTTTAACTCTTACTCCTGCATTCGGGACAAAGCAACAGGTTTTCCTAATTCCACCTCTTCTGAATATTTTTTACTTTTTAGTATGAAGGAGTATATGATTCCCTTTTGGAGGGGTGTGCATCGATTTAAAGATTTTTTGCACATTTGTATTATCCCCAAGTTCCTATGTAAGCTATGGCTTCAGAAACTTGTAACTTCTACAGAACTCTCCTTCATTTCCAGTGGCTGAATGGAGCTGAGGAGGAATAAATGGAAGATAAGCATATGCATCTCTGGAGGTCTACATTGCATTAAACTTGTTGGTTTCCTCTACATGGGACTCAGAGCTATTTAAAGAAATTAAAATGTCAGCCGCCAAAGAGAGAAAAGATCATAGATTTACATTTACAGCATTGAGTTTTCTCTACCTTCCCTCCATTCCAGTACTGAAACCTTCAGTTGTTTTGCCAATCAACCCTAAAGTGTCAGAGACTTGTGTCCCAGGGCTTTCCTTCCCTACATCACTACAGGATACATCAGTGATGTAAGGATCAGAGGATAGAATCACAACACTGTGAAGGCACAGATATTCATTATTCTCTAAAATGTGAATTCTAAAGAAACTGATGAAGGCAGAAACAATGGAATGGAGTGGTGGTAGAACAAATGACCAGCAAAGAGAGAAGACCATGTCTTCCTTTACTGGGAGATGCCAGCTTATATTTTTGTAGATGCCTGACAGGGTAAAACTTTATATCTTTTTTTTTATTTATTTTTTCTCCTGATGACCCTACACAAAGATTCCCCCCACTGACAGGCAGGGCTTTTCTTTGAGTAAATGTTCTGATTTGTGTCTGCATTTTCCATAATTCTTAGATCTAAGTTCTTAGGTCCAAATTCTAATCTAAGTTAAGCTTAACGCTCACAATACAAAATAGTTCAGCTGTCCAGATATACTGAAAATGGAGAATATATAACTACCAGGTTTAAAGATAACAATAAAGACCTTGCAGGAAATAAAACCCTAATTTATTGTAAACTAATTCACAGGATTTATGTATATACGCTTTATACTGTAATAGTCACCTAGGTGAAAATCTAACTATAAAGAAGTATGACAAAGCCAATGGTTGTGTTGAACTATTACATGAGAAGAGATTTATTCACAGAAGGATCAACATTTGAGATCTATATTTGATTAACAGTCCTGCACATACTGTACGAACGTTTATGTGGGCCAAAAATATAAAGTGGCCCACAAACACATTCCTATTTGTCATTTCTTTGCTCTTTTCTGATTGGTCTGTAGAGATATCTAATATCAAAGGAGTCCCCACAATATATACCTGCATTTCCTTTAATTTGTCACTATCATGGAGAATGAATTTGAAATTAGAAATCCAGGAACAGATAAAGCCAGAGATGTTTTTAGAACCTTAACAATGTAGCCTCAAATCTTTATCATTATTTTTTTCTTAGCTTTTCTATATTCTTTAAAAGTTTATCTTTGTGGTTGTAACAGCAAAAGAGAAACCTATAAGCACAAGCAAACAAATATAAAAAAAGAAGACCTGAAAAATCTATTGTGTTTCACAGCTGGCTTTGTGAGACCATCAGTGAACTATTGCAAATGGACACAAAAGAAGCACATGAATATTGTTAAAACCACCTACCCCCAGTAAAGCAGGGAAATGTGATCTTCTCTTTTTCAATGTGATTGAAATTTGGATGAAATGAAAAATTTTTTCCATTTTTTCTCTGTTTCTGGGTGTCCAGCATGTGGTCTGTTCTAAAGATTCAAATAAACATGGAGGCATTTAGGTTAGTAAACAGTGTATTCTTCTTGTAGAGAATACAGTTATTATGAATAGATATATATTTTTAGGATGGTCAGTATTGGATAATAGGTGGTACCTTTGAGATGCAAGCTTTGAAACCTAAGCAGAAGAAATCTGCTAGACAGCAATGATCAAATATATAGCTAAACTACTCTGAGCACCAGTCCCAGAATGTGATCCAGAGCAGCACAACACTTAATTTTAAAACATTAATTACTTATATACTCAAGTATAAACCAATATTTTTTTTACCCGAAATTGCTTCAAAAAACCTTGGTTTATACTGAAGGTATTTGATGGTGCTGTGTCCTCATATAAAGTTAAAAACAAACACTTGTCTTCTGACAGTTTGTAACACTGTACATGAAAACATCCCACCATTCACTGGTGTCCAAAATAATGAACAAAAATCATTTAAGTGCATGTGACCAATCATAACTATTTCAAAAGTACAAAATACAAAAAAGGTAACCAGACTGAGCGTATGTGATTTTTTCCTATTTTAAATAAATATTTTTAAAAAATAACACATTATAGATTTTTTATTTACATTAATTTCATTTATTTTTTCTGTTGATTACTGTTTTGAATGTTAGCAGTCATGGCCACATTTTGTGCCCTAGGTCTAAAAATTGGCACCTTGATTTAAATTTGGTTGGTTTGTGTTTGAGTATGTATAGTATATAGAAATAATGTGTGTTTAATACCCGAATTAACTTTAATATATGAACATGAATACTTTTTTATTAGATAAACTTGAAATGAAAATTATTTTACTAGTTTAAAATAGAAGTATTATTGAATCAAGATCAGATACGGTTCATCTAAAGTCCAGTAGTAGTTGATGGCAAGGGGGCAACTCTTCTTTCTTTGTAAGATCCCTAAATATTTTTTAACAAACATCATTAAACATTGATTTAATAATATTTTCCAAGACTGGAGATAGACTAATATGGAAGAACCTGGGTAACCTAGCAGACCAGGTTTGAATCTGATCCAGGATTACAAACATTTGCCAACTGAAAGCCATTTTTTTAAAAACAATTAATTTTAGGTGTGCTGGATTTTTCAGGTTCTCCTATGAAACTCTATATTCCCCAGAATCTTTTTGAAGAACTTTATTATATTAGGATCATCTTGTTTAAGCTGATATTCATGCAAGCAACTAATACACAATTGGGAACTATTTCACAAAAAAAGGGGTTCAAGCACCCTACCACATAGTATAGTCATATCCTCAAACTCGACTGCAAAAACAGCACACTTTGGTCAAGGCACAACATTGGCCTGCTGATGATCTTCATGTACACGTACATGTACACCACAGTGTCTGATTGGTTCAGACTGCTCCCCCCCCCCCCCCCCGTCCCAGTCTGTCTTCTGCTACACAGAGGAATATAAAAAACTCATATAAAGACACATTCATGTATCTTGGCGCAAAATAAATTCTGTTTATTATTATTATTATTATTATTATTATTATTAATAATAATACCTAGGCTACCTATTAATAATAATAATAGGCTACCTTAATTTAGCAATGCATTTAATGATGATTCTGCAATAGAGAAAATAAGTTCAATAACTGTCCCTGTTTCTACATTGCCCGTTATTGGCGCTGTTGTTTAATGGATAACTCACAACATAACTGTGCTGTGTACGAGATTAAGTCAGACTTGTCTTCACATATAAAAGTCCTAAATGGAACAACAGAAACTTCCCACTATATGTATCCTACCAGTGGTGTTAGATACACATTATAGTCCCATAGACTTTCACCATCACCAATCATCGTTGGGGCACTTATGCACAGCCATTGTCAGGACAATAAATCAGAACTACAGCTGATTCATGTAAGTATGTGATCAGGGAGGGTGGGTAGTTAGGGAGGGCAAAAAAAATAAAATAAATGCACTTTGTACACATCCTTTAAGTCAATGTTCTCACGTCATGGAAGGAAGCACCCTGTGTAAATGTCTGAATTTCTAAATAATTTGCATATATACATACCTGCAAAAACGTTGACATTCGTCTTCTCTTAACTCTTTTTAACTATTTTTTCACAAATGAATGGTACATTCAGTATTTGCAAAGCAATTACTTGACTCTTGAAATAAAAACTACAGAACACAATGTATATAGCTCTACTTTATAATAATAGCTCAGGTAGAAGTCATAACTCCTGCTGGGTTAATTAACTAGCAAAGAGCACACAACATTTGCTGGTTGATCTATAGTCACAGTCAGTCATTTAGTATGTACTTTAGAGAAATGTTCAGACACCACTGAATGCCATAAACAGCAGCCATAAAAATGCAGTGTGTCTGTAATAAGACACAACACTGCAAAAAGGAAAATACACACATTTTATCAATTTTTAAACATCATTTTCAGAATAGATGAAAAATGGGGCGAAAAAGTTTATTTGCTTTTTGTGACATTAAACCTGCTTTGCAAGGTACTACATTGAAACATAAAGTGAAATGAAAGTAAAATTTCCCCATGCTACTGTATATTTGCCATACTATTATTACATCTAGGAAGAGAATACTGCTTTAAAAATACCTTAAATTGTTAAAGTGGAACTAAAGACTAAACTAAAAAAAAACTAAAAAAAAAAACTTTATTTCCGCTGAGCCCCTGATTTCTCCGGAGCTGTCTTCATTTGGGTCCACCTTTGTTCTTCTGCGGAGGTAGCACTGGACACTGTCATCTTCCTCTATCTTCTTTCTTCTGGCTATGTCACCCAATCTCGCACTGCACGGGTGCTGTATTGGCTGACGTAACCTGCTCTAAATGGGAAAAAAACAGTGCCAATCTTACTGCACATGCATCAGCATTTTTTTTATTCAAGTAAAAAAACCCTGAAGGAGCAACCAGAATCCCCTACTATGTGCAACATAGGTATCTCTGGAGGCTCTGCACCTATCTGTCTTTACCACCGCAGTGGTTTTTTTTATCATTCTGGAACCTGTGCTGGCTGACATTTGCAGCACTCTCTACACTGTAAGGGGAACTTGATTTTAATGCACAGGGAGCAGGAGATAAGTTTCTAATTGCTAAGTAAACAGACCAGTAAAGCTCTGTCTGATAGATGAACTCACAAGGAGCCCAGAATGTTTCTTTTCTCACATTTACAGCTCCACCTATGAACAGGATATGATCTAACCATGCACTATAGCTGCCACTAATTACATTAGTTTGTGTAAAGGGCAGGCAGGATAACTATACGGGCAATAAGCATTTGGTAGAACAGTGTTTTTGTATGTTATGCCAGACTGGGGGTTCTGTTTAAAGCAACATTTTCAGGCCTTGTTCCTTCCTATCTTGTTACTGATCAGTGAAGGGAGAAGCAGCCAGTAATTAGCTAATTTCTCTGTCACTCTGCCCTTTTTTCCCATCAACATGCCTCTTGTTGCCTTATAAGCAATAAATTGGCATCTTGTGCTGCTTCTATCCCTCTCACATAATGGGCCTGATTTATTAAGGCTCTCTAAGGCTGGAGCAGATAGAGTATCATGGGAGAACCTGGGTGATCAAGCAAACCTGAAGTGGATCTGGTCTGGTGGATTAAAATAGGTTTGTCAAATAATATAAAATGATTTAGGAAATCTGTTTTGGGTTTGCTTGATCACCCAGGTTTACTCATGATAGTGTTTTTCCTCCATTCTTGAAGAGCTTTAATAAATTAGGCCGAATGCAAATAAAAAATCCTTGCGCATTTAGTATTCTATGTGCATTCTATGTGAAATGGCCATTACATTGGTCCGATCTTGATTATCTTGAAAAAGGTGCTGGAACAATGTAGCCTCACTTCTACTTTACTGTAAAGTCTAGATAAAGTACTAAAATTTATGGTATATAAAGTCTGAAGAATCCTGTAGGTTTTGGTTGGACTCTGATTTGTTCTAGTAATAGATCTGGTTATTTTGTTAAAAACTATAGCAGTCAGGGACAACCATACAATTGGGTAATGCTCTGTCAATGGTCACGTTTTGTCAATTATTTATTTCAAAACTAAACTGTTAATAAAGGAATCCTATCTTCAATATTCCCAAATGTTCCTGAAAATCATTGTCTATACAATGCTTTCATTATCTGCAGTCTTTAAAGTATCTGTTATCTTTCAGTCCAGTCATGCTGCTTTTCCACTATTTAATGCTTCAATGGTTTTCTTTGCTCTTTTCTATTTTTGGCAAGTCAAGGCTTCCAGCCATGTTTTTTTTCTACAGTGATTGGGGCTGGTCTTTTCCAGATGATCTGGAAATACGTTTTCCATTACTTGCATTATTTTCAACTTTGTATGCTATGAAATTTCCTTCTTTGTCTTAGAACCAATGATATTACGGAAACTTCCCTGTAACATCTTCGGGATTATGCGAGCATCATATATATATATATATATATATATATATATATATATTTATATATTATTAATAATATATATCTCAATAAATAAACTTATAATTGGCTGATAAATACCATTTAACAGATGCTACTTATTAAGTTGAGCAGAGAATAATGCCCAGCAAGAAGAATGATTGAGGTACTCAAAAATCTAAAAGATGAAAGTGGGACCTTTAAGTCACCATTCACATCAATATGTGTACTTTTATACAGTATTAGACGCCTTTCATGGAAAATAAGTCCGCTTCTTCAGGATGTAGACATGAGACTAGGCTGAAAAGAGCCAGCAGGACCAATTGGACTTCCACAAACCACACCAGGAAGCAGCGCAAAGCACATGATAGGTTCTTGGTATTGATGATAACTTTAGGAAAAGGAGTCTCAAATGGCATGTGAAATGAGAGATCTCCCCAAAGAGATTTTGTGACTCAAAAAGAATGTACCACAATCCTTGCCAGCCTTAGTTTCTATGAAATGTGTCAAATATCCTGCTGAGACTGAACGACATATTGTCCTATTCACATCTAAATGTGATTTTGATAAGGTGTTGTTTGTTATAACATTTTATGGTGTTTTGGTAGGTAATTAAATTATTAAAGATTGCTGGCATTTTAAAATATACATATTGATGTGAATGGTGCCTTGAACGTCCCACTATTCTTTTTTCCGATTTCAGAGTGTTTATATAAATATTGGGATGTGGCATCCATTATAAAGTTACTTGTAAAGTTCTATCTACAAGAATGATTGAGGTACATATTGTAAAAGAAAATAGACATAAGAAACAACACAGTTATTTTAGTGAATAAGAACATTTCTTTACATGCAGGTAACTTTACAGGTATGTACAGCTTAATATACAATGTTCTTATCCTGTCCTATAACTGTGAAAAACCTAAACTACTTATTTATATACAGGTAGTCCCCAAGTTAAGGACATCCGACATATGGACGACTCCTATATAGAAACGGCGGATTCCCTGCTTGCTTGTGTGCAGAATGGAGGCTGGATGAGGGGAGGGGCGGTTTGCATGACTTGCAGAAGAAATCTTTTGCTAAACACAGCTGTGCAGTTGTTTCTTTTTGCATATCAAAGCACAGCTTGCTCCAGAAGTTGATGAATCTCTAGGCACCATAAAGATTTTTTTTGCCTAGTTTGTGATTAGCTCACAGTGAGGATTCAATACAGTAACTGACACCATGCTGTCCAATATTATGTTGAGACAAACATCTGTCCTAATTGCATTTATTAAATGAATGTATCTGTTCCAACTTACATACAAATTCAACTTAAGAACAAACCTACAGTCCCTATCTTATATGTTAATAGGGGACTATCTGTATATCTATCTATCTATCTATGTAACACTCAATTTAATTGAAAGCAGGTAATTTATTACAATTTTGTTTGGTCCATCCTAAATCACCAGGACCTACCAAATAAACTCTCAGAGTCCAGAAAGGCCCTCTAAATTCTCTCTAAATACTCTAAACTTTACATCTAAATTCTTTATGCAGAGCCTAATAAAAGGTTAAGACCTAATACAACCAGGCATGTAAAGACCAATATCCCAAATAAACCAAGATACTGTATATACAGCATATGTATACATAACCTCAGCTGCCCACCTCAAAATCCTATTGCTTGAATTACTAAAATAGTCACAAGTGGGCTTTTTCATGCGTGGCAAATGTATATATGACAGGGAACCTTCCCCTGTTCTAAATGATGTTGTCCTTATATGCAGATAAAGCTTTTGATAGTATATTATAAAGCTGTGTAATAGAAATGAACTATTTTTATAGAAACTACTCTCACTATGAATTTACCAAATTCAGTGCTTACATTTTGCAATGCATTTTATGTAAAATATTTTTTTTAGGAAAATTGGTTTTCACAAAACCCTACCACATTATTTTGCAGGCACTTGGAGTCCTATATCCACCTTTGTCAAATTAAGCCATTAAGTGAGCTCAGAGGCTAATTAGTAAATGCTTTGCTATGATAGATGTTGACAGTTGAGTTTTTAGTTAAATTCCTACATTGTGTTTTGTCACCTTTTTAAAATTTTGTTTGACCAAATACTGCTATGGGGAAACAGATCTGCTGAATCATTAGAGAAAATCCAATGTTTTAAACTTAATTATTGCTACAGAAAAATGCTGTGTGCCAGTGTTTAAAGAAAAACAGAGTGCTGTATGACCTGCATGAAAAAAATGTAATGTAAGTTAGTAACTGTTTTGCCATATTGGTGCTGGTGGCACTGCCATATCACATAGGTTGTTAACCGTGCATTTACATTAGATTTGCAAAATTTGCAAAAAAAATTGCTAAAAAGGGTTGAAAAAAGGCAGATACAAATATGGGCAAAGGCTCTCCAAATCTGGAAGAACCTCAGTGATCTAGAAAATCTGAAATAGATATCTTAACCCCCTAACCGCTAAGCCCGTAATTTCTCGCACTAAATATTTTTGCTCTTTTGGTTAAGCCCGTATTTTTTCGCCTACACTAAAATCCCCACTTACCTGGTCCCGCTGTGCTAATATTGAGTTCAATACAAAGAAATCCTTATAT